>NC_057813.1:604323619-604323916 GCF_018294505.1 Triticum aestivum
CAAAACGGACGAAACGGACCTCCTATGGTCGAAAGGGGGGTCCTGTTCATCGGGAGGGGTGTGGCGTACCGCAAAACGGGACTCCACGGGATACTGTTCATCTCCACCGTCGACCTCCTCCAGCCTCCACGGGCTACCATCGACCTCCTCCAGCCTCCACGGGCTCCTGTTCATCCATCCTCCACCGCGCGCTACTCCATCGGCTACTATTCAACCACCCCTCCACCGTCTACTGTTCATCCAGCCCTCCACACCACGGGGTCCTGTTCAACCACCCCTCCACGGGCACCCCTCCAT
>NC_057813.1:604324123-604340519 GCF_018294505.1 Triticum aestivum
GAAGGAATCGCTCCATCGGGTTCAGTTAACAGCCATCGATCGATCGCTCGGGTTCAGTAACGCGTAGCCTGCAGTGCAATCGCTCGGGTTCAGTTAGAGCCCAACGCCTCGGTCAGC
The DNA here is from genome assembly GCF_018294505.1 of Triticum aestivum. Taxonomy (NCBI): domain Eukaryota; kingdom Viridiplantae; phylum Streptophyta; class Magnoliopsida; order Poales; family Poaceae; genus Triticum; species Triticum aestivum. The sequence continues at coordinate 604,324,241 of NC_057813.1, forward strand.
TTCAGTTAGAGCCAACGCCTCACACACATGCACGTACGTACGAGAGAAACGCGCATCGCTCCGCCCCCGACCTCCCACAGTAACCGGCAACTCCCCGAAATTTTCCTCCCCCTCACTTCTACCACGGTTTTTTCCGTCATGGACGACCCAAAGAATGTCATGCAGCTGCGTCTCCGGCCCGCCCAGGACGAAAAGCCCATTTTCTGTCATAATTTTTTGTCATAGAAGTAGGAGCCCACCACATCTATGATCATACCGGGTTTTGTCACAATTATCGTCATAGAAGTGTCATATGTATGATAGAAAAAAATTCGTTCGGCCCAAAATGTCACGAATGTGTCTTTTTTTTAGTGTTTATGATGAAGACTATTGAATTCAAATGGGATTAATTGGAAAGAATTAAACGCAACTCTGAAGATTGGGATTCCCACAATGGTAAGGAGTCAGGTATGACACCTAAGTTTGATTGTGTTAAATCTTTTATGGATACCGATGCTTTTCGTGGATTTAGCACTAAATATGGACTTGACTCTGAGATAGTAGCTTCTTTCTGTGAATCATTTGCTACTCACGTTGATGTCCCTAAGGAGAAGTGGTTTAAATATAATACTCCCACTAAAGTAAAAGTAGTTGCACCTGTTACGGTTGAAGAAAAGACTATCACTTATAATGATCCTATTGTTCCTTCCACTTATATTGAGAAACCACCTTTCCCTGTTAGGATAAAGGATCGTGCTAAAGCTTCAACTGTGGTTCCTAAGAGTAATAATAGAACGTATACACCTCCTGAGCAAATTAAAGTTGAACCTAGTATTGCTATGGTTAAAGATCTCTTGGCTGATAATATTGATGGTCATGTTATTTATTTTTGTGAACAGGATGCTAACATTGCTAGACCCGATGCTAAGATACATAGACCTGTTGTAGGCATGCCTGTTATTTCTGTTAAAATAGGAGTTCATTGTTATCATGGCTTATGTGATATGGGTGCTAGTGCTAGTGCAATACCTCATTCCTTATATGAAGAAATCATGCATGACATTGCACCTGCTGAGATAGAAGATATTGTTGTTACAATTAAGCTTGCCAATAGAGATACTATTTCACCAATTGTGATTGTTTGAGATGTCGAAGTCTTGTGTGGGAAAGTTAAATACCCTGCCGATTTTCTTGTTCTTGGCTCCCCACAAGATGACGTTTGTTCCGTTATATTTGGTAGGCCCTTCTTGAACACTGTTAATGCTAAGATAGCTACATTGTGAAAATCATGTTGTTATGATTGGCTTAGGAGATATGTCTCATGAGTTTAACTTCGCTAAATTTCATAGACAACCCCATGATAAAGAATTTCCTAGTAAGTATGAAATTATTGGTCTTGCTTCTATTGTTCTGCCTCCTAACGATCCTTTAGAACAATATTTGCTAGACCATGAAAATGATATGTTCATGAATGAAAGAAGGGACATAGATGAAGTGTTCTTTAAACAGGGTCCTATTTTGAAACACAATTTGCCTGTTGAAATCCTAGGGGATCCCCCTCCACCCAAGGGTGATCCCGTGTTTGAGCTTAAACCATTACCTAATACTCTTAAATATGCTTATCTTGATGAAAAGAAGATATATCCTATTATTATTAGTGCTAATCTTTCAGAGCAAGAAGAGGAAAGATTATTGAAAACTCTAAAGAAGCACCGTGCTGCTATTGGATATACTCTTGATGATCTTAAGGGCATTAGTCCCACTTTATGCCAACACAAAATAAACTTGGAAGAAGACGCCAAACTAGTTATTGATCACCAACAGCATTTAAATCCTAAGATGAAAGAAGTGGTAAGAAAGGAAATACTAAAGCTCCTTGAGGCAAGTATAATTTATCCGTTGTTGATAGTCAGTGGGTAAGTCCTGTCCATTGTGTCCCTAAGAAGGAAGGTATTACTGTTGTTCCGAATGATAAAGATGAATTGATCCCGCAAAGATTATTACAGGTTATAGGCTGGTAACTGATTTCCGTAAATTAAATAAAGCTACTAAAAAGATCACTACCCTTTACCTTTTATTGATCAAATGCCACAAAGACTATCCAAACATACTCATTTTTGCTTCCTAGATGGTTACTCTGGTTTCTCTCAAATACCTGTGTCAGCAGATGATCAAGCAAAGACTACTTTTACTTGCCCTTTCGGTACTTTTGCTTATAGACGTATGCCTTTTGGTTTATGTAATGCACCTGCTACCTTTTAAAGATGCATGATGGCTATATTCTTTGACTTTTGTGAAAAGAGTTGTGAGTTATTAATGGATGATTTCTCTATTTATGGATCCTCTTTTGATGATTGCTTGAGCAACCTTGATCGAGTTTTGCAGAGATGTGAAGATACTAGTCTCGTCTTGAATTGGGAAAAGTGCCACTTTATGGTTAATGAAGGCATTGTCTTGGGGCATAAAATTTCTGAGAAAGGTATTGAAGTTGATAAAGATGAAGTTGATGCTATTGAAAAGATGTTGTGTCCCAAGGACATTAAAGGTATAAGAAGTAACCTTGGTCATGCCGGTTTTTATAGGAGGTTCATTAAGGACTTCTCTAAAATTTCTCGGCCTTTGACTAATTTATTGCAAAAAGATATTCCTTTTATCTTCAATGATGATTGTGTAGAAGCATTTGAAATACTTAAGAAAGCTTTGATTTCTGCACCTATTGTTCAGCCACCTGATTGGAATTTACCCTTTGAGATTATGCGTGATGCTAGTGATTATGATGTAGGTGCTGTTCTAGGGCAAAGAGTCGATAAGAAATTAAATGTTATTCAATATTCTAGTAAAACTCTAGACACTGCCTAGAGAAATTATGCTACTACTGAAAAAGAATTCTTAGCAGTTGTATTTGCTTGTGGTAAGTTCAGACCTTATATTGTTGATTCTTAAGTAACTATTCACACTGATCATGCTGCTATTAAATATCTCATGGAAAAGAAAGATGCTAAACCTAGACTTATTAGATGGGTACTCTTGCTCCAAGAATTTGATTTGCATATTATTGATAGAAAGGGAGCCGAGAACCCCGTTGCAGACAACTTCTCTAGGTTAGAGAATGTTCTTGATGACCCACTACCTATTGATGATAACTTTTTTGATGAACAATTAGCCGTCATAAATGCTTCTCGTACTACTCCATGGTATGCTGATTATGCTAATTACATAGTTGCTAAATTTATACCACCTAGTTTCACGTACCAACAAAAGAAAAAGTTTTTCTGTGATTTAAGACATTACTTCTGGGATGACCCACACCTTTATAAAGAAGGAGTAGATGGTGTTATTAGACGTTGTGTACCTGAGCATGAACAGGAATAGATCCTATGCAAGTGTCACTCCAAGGCATATGGAGGACACCACGCTGGAGATAGAACTGCACATAAGGTATTGCGGTCCGGTTTTTATTGGCCTACTCTCTTCAAAGATGCCCGTAAGTTTGTCTTGTCTTGTGATGAATGTCAAAGGATTGTTAATATTAGTAGACGTCAAGAAATGCCTATGAATTATTCTCTTGTTATTGAACCATTTGATGTTTGGGGCTTTGATTATATGGGGACCTTGTCCTGCCTCTAATGGGTATACACATATTTTAGTTGATGTTGATTATGTTACTAAGTGGGTAGTAGCTATTCCAACTAGTAGTGCTGATCATAACACCTCTATATAGATGCTTAAAGAAGTTATTTTTCTGAGGTTTGGAATCCCTAGATACTTAATGACTGATGGTGGTTCACATTTTATTCATGGTGCTTTCCGTAAAATACTTGCTAAGTAGGATGTTAATCATAGAATTGCATCTCCATACCACCCACAGTCTAGTGGTCAAGTAGAATTGAGTAATAGAGAGCTCAAATTAATTTTGCAAAAGACTGTTAATAGATCTAGGAAGGATTGGTCCAAGAAACTCGATGAATCATTATGGGCCTATAGAACCGCACATAAGAATCCTATGGGTATGTCGCCATATAAAATGGTTTATGGAAAAGCATGTCACTTACCTCTCGAACTAGAACATAAGGCATATTGGGCTATCAAAGAGCTCAATTATGATTTCAAACTTGCCGGTGAGAAGAGGTTATTTGACATTAGCTCACTTGATGAATGGAGAACCCAGGCCTATGAGATGCCAAGCTGTTTAAAGAAAAAGTTAAAAGATGGCATGACAAGAGGATACAAAAGCGTGAGTTTAATGTAGGCGATTATGTTTTGCTTTTCAACTCTCGTTTAAGATTTTTTGCAGGAAAACTTCTCTCTAAATGGGAAGGCCCTTATGTTATCGAGGAGGTCTATCGTTCCGGTGCTATAAAAATCATCAACTTCGAAGGCACAAATCCGAAGGTGGTGAACGGTCAAAGAATCAAACATTATATCTCAGGTAATCCTATAAATGTTGAAACTAATGTTATTGAAACCGTAACTCCGGAGGAATACATAAGGGACACTTTCCAGAATGTTTCAGACTCCGAAAAGGAATAGGTATGTGGTACGGTAAGTAAACCGACTCCAAAATAGTTGTAATAGCAATTTTTCTCTGTTTTGGAATATTTAAGAAATTAGGAAAATAAGAAGTAGTCTGGGCAGGACACAAGGCTTCCACGAGGGTGGAGGGCGTGCCCTACCCCCTGGGCGCCCCCTGCCTCGTGAGCATCTCGAGTGCTCTCCGGACTCCATTTTCTTGCACGATACTTCTTTTGGTCGGTAAAAAATCATTATATAACCTCCCGAAGGTTTTGACCACAGTATCACGCAAATATCCTCTGTCTTTGTTTCGAGCTGTTTCTGTTGCAGATTTAGGGCAAGATGTCTTCTCAAGAGTCAGTTGGGGAAAGTCGGGTGTCTCACCCGACGCAAGGTCCAGGAGCAAACAGCAATGCTTATTACTTTGGGCCCTCAACGGCGGATGAGATGGAGACCGACTTGAAAAGGATAGATGCCATGGAGGAGGATCAAGAATTTACCTCTCATTTCCAACATGGATTCACGATGGGGGAACTACAGAGCTCAGCCGTTCCAAACTCGGCCATCCCTTCCAATGTTAAATTTCTTTCTTATGAAAATATGAAAAGGAGTGTCACTTGTTCTCGAGCAGCTATGCAACATCTATGGGTGAAAGGAGCATTAGCCGTCAAGGGTAAGCTCCGTAATGAAAATATAGACCTCAAGTAGGAGGTCAATAAGCTCGAGGAGAATCGTATTCTGAGGGGCATTGTCGCCAAGAAGATCACACCATTACTGCCGAAGAAGGAGACATAATCACATGGGTATGGGCACTCCCCTTGGCAACTGCCAAGCTTGGGGGAGTGGCCCCGGTATCGTATCACCATCACACTCCTATCTTTATCGTTTTACTTAGTTCGATCCTTTTGGTAATATCTTGATCTAGTAGAATAAAGTTTTGGTACGAATTAGTTTTGAGTTTTTCCTTGTGATCCCTCTATGTAATCGAGTCCGTGAGCTATATATAATAAATATTGGTGTTGATTCAAGGGCTTTGCTATCTTGCTATGATCTTAAGTGCATAAAAGAATAGAAGAAATTAAAGAGATCATATTGATCTTGTGGAAAGTAATGACTTCACATATAAAGAGTATGATGATTAAAAGTTGTTGAGAGTTGGCAAACATAGTTTTGGTCATCGTTGCAATTAATAGGAAGTAATAAAGAAAGAGAGGTTTTCACATATAAAAACACTATCTTGGACATCTTTTATGATTGTGAGCACTCATTAAAGTATGACATGCTAAAGAGTTGATGTTGGACAAGGAAGACAACATAATGGGTTATGTTTTCTCACATCTCAGTTAAAGTATATTGTCATGGATCATTCAAACATGTTGAGCTTGCCTTTCCCCCTCATGCTAGCCAAATTCCTTGCACCAAGTAGAGATACTACTTGTGCTTCCAAATATACTTAAACCTAGTTTTGCCATGAGAGTCCACCATATCTACCTATGGATTGAGTAAGATCCTTCAAGTAAGTTGTCATGTTGCATGCAATAAAAATTTCTCTCTAAATATGTATGACTTATTAGTGCGGAGAAAATAAGCTTTATATGATCTTGTGATATGGAAGTAATAAAAGCGACGGACTGCATAATAAAGGTTCATATCACAAGTGGCAGTATAAAGTGATGTTCTTTTGCATTAAGATTTCGTGCATCCAACCAAAAAGAACACGACAACCTCTGCTTCCCTCTACGAAGGGCCTATCTGTTACTTTATGTCTTATACCTTATGCAAGAGTCAAGGTGATCTTACCTTTCCTTTTTATATTTTATCCTTTGGCAAGCACCTCGTGTTGGAAACATCCTGATATATATATATATATATATATCCAATTGGATGTAAGTTAGCATGAACTATTATTGTTGACATTACCCTTGAGGTAAAAGGTAGGGAGGCAACACAATAAGCCCCTATCTTTCTCTGTGTCCGATTAAAACTCCATAACCATAAGTATTGCGTGAGTGTTAGCAATTGTGCAAGACTAAATGATAGTTGAGTATGTGGACTTGCTGAAAAGCTCTATTATTGACTCTTTCCGATGTTATGATAAATTGCAATTGCTTCAATGACTGAGATTATAGTTTGTTAGTTTTCAATGAAGTTTCTGAATCATACTTGACATTGTGAATAGATTGTTACTCGAGCATAAGAAATCATATGACAAATATATATATATATATATATATATATATATATATATATATAGGTTGTTGCTATAAGAATGATAGTGATGCCCTAATGTCCGTATTTTATTTTTATCGACACCTGTATCTCTAAACATGTGGACATATTTTTCGATATCGGCTTCTGCTTCAGGACAAGCCAGGTCTAAGCTTGGGGGAGTTGATACGTCCATTTTGCATCATGTTTTTATATTGATATTTATTGCATTATGGGCTGTTATTTCATGTTATGTCACAGTACTTATAGCTATTCTCTCTTATTTTACAAGGCTTACATGAAGAGGGAGAATGCCGACAGCTGGGATTCTGGGCTGGAAAAGGAGCAAATATTAGAGACCTATTCTGCACAGCTCCAAAAGTCCTGAAACTCCACAAAAGTCATTTTTGGAATTAATGACAAATATTCATCGGAAGAAGTACCAGAGGGGGCCCACACTCTGGAAACGAGGGTGGGGCGCGCGCCCTACCCCCCTGGGCACGCCCCCCTGCCTCATGGGCCCCCTGGCAGCCCTCGTTGCCTATCTTCTGCTATATGAAGTCTTTTACCCTGGAAAAAATCATAAGCAAGCTTACGGGACAAAACTCCGTGGCTACGAGGTGGAACCTTGGCCAAACCAATCTAGGGCTTTGGCGAAGCTGTTCTGCTAGGGAAACTTCCATCTGGGAGGGGGAAATCATCACCAACGATCCTCTCATCGGGAGGGTGTCAATCTCCATCAACATCTTCACCAACACCATCTCCTCTCAAACCCTAGTTCATCTATTGTATCAAATCTTTGTATCAAAACCTTAGATTGGTACCTGTGGGTTGCTAGTAGTGTTGATTACTCCTTGTAGTTGATGCTATTTGGTTTATTCGGTGGAAGATCATATGTTCAGATCCTTAATGCATATTAATACCCCTCTGATCATGAACATGAATATGCTTTGTGAGTAGTTATGTTTGTTCCTGAGGACATGGGTGAAGTCTTGCTATTAGTAGTCATGTGAATTTGTTATTCGTTCGATATTTTGATGAGATGTATGTTGTCTCTCCTTTAATGGTGTTATGTGAACATCGACTACATGACACTTCACCATTATTTGGGCCTAGAGGAAGGAATTGGGAAGTAATAAGTAGATGATGGGTTGCTAGAGTGATGGAAGCTTAAACCCTAGTTTATAAGTTGCTTCGTAAGGGGCTGATTTGGATCCATATGTTTCATGCTGTGGTTAGGTTTACCTTAATACTTCTTTTGTAGTTGCGGATACTTGCAATAGGGGTTAATCATAAGTGGGATGCTTGTCCAAGAAAGGGCAGTACCCAAGCACCGGTCCACCCACATATCAAATTATCAAAGTAATGAACGTGAATCATATGAGTGTGATGAAAACTAGCTTGACGATAATTCCCATGTGTCCTCGGGAGCGCTTTTCTCATTATAAGAACTTGTCCAGGCTTGTCCTTTGCTACAAAAAGGATTGGGCCACCTTGCTGCACCTTATTTACTTTCATTGCTTGTTACTCGTTACAAATTATCTTATCACAAAACTATCTGTTACCTACAATTTCAGTGCTTGCAGAGAATACCTTACTGAACATTGCTTGTCATTTCCTTGTGCTCCTTGTTGGGTTCGACACTCTTACTTATGGAAAGGACTATGATAAATCCCCTACACTTGTGGGTCATCAGTGTCCCACTTGTGGATGCCTCCAAGTCAACTAGTGGTTCACCTTGGCATGAGGTTGAGGCTTCCACTTGTACGGACGAGGTACTCTCCTTCACCTCTATTGGGTGAATCTTGCCAATAGACAAGTCTTGGATTGCTTCCGAAGGATCTTTGTCACCTACATCAATTGGCAATTTCTCTACTTGCGAGCCGTTAGATCCATCAAACTTCACATCTACCGTCTCTTCAACCTTTCGGGTGAAATTGTTGTAGACATGGTAAGTGTGAGAGTTTGAGCCATAACCGAGTAGGAAACCTTCATGAGATTTAGGAGCAAATTTCGAATGACCATGCTTATCAAGAATGTAACACTTTGAGCCGAATACTCGAAAGTATCCAACTTGGGGTTTGTTACTGGTGAGAAGCTCATATGTCTTCTCGCCGAGTAGCTTGTGAAGATATAGACGATTCATTGCATGACAAGCTGTCTCAACCGCTTCCGCACAAAAGTATATTGGCGTCTTGTACTCATCAAGCATCAGTCTTGCCATTTCGATGAGCGCCTGGTTCTTCCTCTCAACAACTCCATTTTGTTGAGGTGTGTACGTAGCCGAGAACTCATGTGAAATCCCTTCTTCGTCAAGAAAGGTGTCCACATTGGCGTTCTCGAACTCCGTTCCATTGTCGCTGCGAACCTTCTTGATCTTCACTTCAAATTGGTTTTGGGCCTTCCTAGCGAAGTTTTTGAAGATCTTTTGGACCTGCAATTTATCATCAAGAAAGAACATCCACGTAAATCTTGAAAAATCATCAACAATGACCAATCCAAACGAGTTACCACCAAGACTCTCGTAGGCATTGGGACCGAAAAGATCCATGTGAAGTAGCTCGAGCGGTCTCCTCATGGTCATGATGTTCTTCACGGGGTGGCTTCCTCCAACCTGATTTCCTACTTGGCGAGCACGAAAGTCTATCCTTGTCAAATATAATATCTTTAACACCAAGGATATGATCACCTTTAATAAGCTTGTCATGATTTCGCATGCCCACATGACCTAACCGTCTATGCCACAACCAGCCTTTAGAGGATTTAGCAATTAAGAAAGTTCTAGGTTGAGCCTTTTTAGTGAAATCAACAATTTATAGATCACCTCTACGTATGCCGGTAAAGACCATTTTATGATTATCTCTTTGAAACACTTGGCAATCTACTTTAGTAAATAGGACATTGAATCCAAATTCAACTAGTCTAGATACAGAAAGTAGATTACACTACAAAAAAATACACTTCCGTGATGATACGTGTTTGTCACAGTAGGTCGCGTTTTTTGTCATGCATGTACATCCATGACAAATTTATGACAGAATCAAGATAGTCATACCTGTGCTATCGTAGAAGTGTTCCATGACATTACCAGAATTATCATCATGGAAGTGTCTACTTCCGTGATGATAAATCGCACGTCACAGAAGTGCTTTCGTCAAGGGTGACCGACACGTGGCATCCACCGTAACAGAACGCCGTTAAGCTATCGGGTCGGGTTTTGGATCCGATAACCCATTAACAGCCCCGACCAATGGGGATTTTCCACGTGTAAAATCATCATTGGCTGGAGGAAACACGTGTCGACTCACTGTTGGGACAGATGCCATCCACTCATTGGACAGAAGGTGCCTATGATACGTCGACACGTGGCACGGCCCAACAGAGGCCCGTTCTTGTGAAAAGGCCGACCCATTTGACTTGGTTAAAAGATGGCGGGCCGGCCCATGTAAAGCCTGTTAACAGCCTGTTCGCATATAGCCCATTTACAGCCCGCTAACCCAAGGCCCGTTACGCCCTATCCGAATTAGGCCCAGTACCGTCATCTGGGCCACCCAATATGATTCCAGCCCGTTTTCACTTCTGGCTCATGTATGGCCCATGACGTCTTTCGGCCCATATGAGGCCCTATGTAACTCTTGGCCTATTAATGACCCGTGGTGAAACTGGCCCGTAATGAACAATGTATTACTTTACACCCATTAATGGACCGTGGTGAAACTGGCCCGTAATGAACAGTGTATCACTTTATACCCATTAAGGGCCCATTATTCCGTTGGGCCGTTTCCAGCCCATGTTATCTTTCGGCCTTCTCACAGCCCATTTATTCTTGGGCTCATTTCCAGCATTCATTTACTTACGGCCCATTACTGTCATTTTTTGCTTATGGGCCAAATTCAGCCCGTGGTTACAGTCGGCCCGTTTGTGGTCCGTTAACACGTTGGGCCATTTTCATAGCGTCATGAAATACGGCCTATTAACGATGGCCCATTATGGTCGGCCCATGAACGGACGATTCCAACTCTAGCCCTTTTACGACCATAATGCGGCCTGTTATTGGCCCATGTTTGGCCAATCGATCATACTGCCCATATAAGGCTCATTGATGATACGCCCCATAGAAGGCCCATTGTTTCTGCGGCCCGTAGAAAGCCCATTGTTTCTACGGCCCGTGGAAGGCCCACTGTTTATACGGCCCATGGAAGGCCCACTATTTCTACGGCCCGTAGGTGTAGTGTCACTATAGTAAATATTAGCCCATGGTTATTGTGGCCTAGTTTTAAAAAATAGGTTGTTGCAGCCACTAGCAAACCGCAGAAAAAGAACTGCATTGACTACAAGGAAACAAATAAACAAGACAACAAGGAAATAAATAAGCAAGAAACTTACACTAGGCTATCACGACTATTACACATATTACATCCACTGGGCATCAAAGTTCGCCACCAGTGCAAATATAGGGAACACAGCAGCATATAAATAACGCAGCAAAACAAGTCCAAAACTGAAACCACTTCAGAAGAGCTCAAGAAACAATATCCTGGGTACCCATAATGCCGGCAAGATGCTTAGCAAGCTTATTAACTTTCTCTTGTTTGGCGCTTAAGTCCTCTAGCGCCTGCTGTTGCACCAGAAAGTATGCATCTGAATTCTGCAGGGACTTCCTCAGTCCTCCGGCTTCCTGTCGCATAACATCTGATCGATGTCTTTCAACTTGAAGTTGAGACTCAAGAAGCCGAACTGATTCAGGCAACGAGTTCGAAGAGCTGGTGCCAGCAGTGGTAGCCAGTAACTCGAACACTACATCAAGACAGGACTTTGGGGTTGTCTCAGTGTCCTCAATATAGTTTTTATCAGCTTTCTTGGAGACCAACAGGGATGTCTCACTATCTTGAACCTTATCTGCATTACTTCCTTTACAATTGCATAATAGGGTACTCTTCTCCAATATTTTATCCACGTTCTAAAAGGGAAACAAACAAACACATCTCAGGTTTACAATGTAGTATATGAAACTCATTTTGGTAAACCAGTTCAGTAGTAAGGTGGACAGGATAACAACATGAAACAAACATATATCTATGTAGTATGGTCACTGTATGGTCTATATCATTCTAGTTTATGTTGCCAAATCAAGATAGATACAGTCCGAATCATATCTATTTAAGACAAAGCAGCATAGACAGAATATAAGTGTGGGAAACTACACAGCAGTAACAACACTTGTAATGTGCATGGCATGAGAACAGAACTGTTTATTCAATTGAAACTGAAATCAACATAGAGCAAGTTACAACAGCAAACAGCCAAACACGTTGAAGAAACAGGTTTAAAACATACCTGTTGCGCCATTGGAGTTTCAATTGCGTCCTTCAAATTTGAAATTGGTTGGTATCAGTAAATACAGTGATGCAAGAGCAAAGTAGTATGAACCATAGCTATGGAACCTGACCTGAGAACAATTCTTCTTCTGCTTTAAGCGTTGACTTCGGGTTCAGAGTGGTGGTCCTCGTGATTTGGGCACTGTAGTTGCCTTACTAACTGCTCGTGTTTGGGTGCTCTGTGGAGACGGTGCTGTGTCAACGGGAACTGGGTGTCTATCTGCTGGGGTTGGGGTTAGAAGGGGTGTAGCTGGTTCTCTGTCCAACTGGGTAGGGGTACAATCTGCATGAGTGTGGGTTATATGTGGTGAGGCTGATTCTTGGGCAAGTACAACCGTGGTTCTATCTGCATCGACAGGTAGCACGATCTTTTCTGAAGACCATGTTTTTACTCCCACAGATACTGCCATCACTCCCTCCAATTGAAATGGCTGATAAACAAGAAAAGTAATTGAATGTACAGACATTGTAAGATAGACAGGTGCAATGGATAGTTGGGACGAAAACAGGGCATGAAATAATTCACATTTATGTTGTCTAAGCAAACAGAATAGCAGGACATAATTTCACATATATGATGGCTAATTAAACAAGGTAGCATGACACAATTTCACATGTATGATGGCTAACTAAACAGGATAGAATGACATACTTCAAAATATGATGACTATGTAAACAGGATGACATGATATAACTATACGATGTGTCTATTAAAGTGGTTGGCATGCCATAAATCACAAACATGCCGTCGATGGAAACATGATGGCATGATATAATTCACGGATAGAATGACATAATTTAAAATATGATGACTATGTAAACATGATGAGATGATATAACTATATTATGTCTTTAGAAAATGGGTTGGCATGCCATAATTCAGATACATGCTGTCTATGTAAACATCATGGCATGACATAATTCAAATATATGATTTATATACTAAGGAAGTGAGCAGAGGGCAATTGCATATATGATGTGTCAACTAAGGAGATGGCATTCAATATTGTGTATATGATGTAAAAAATATGCATTGCAATACAACATATGCATTATATGAGTAATATAACCCTGCCAAGTTTGAGCATACACCTCAGGGGGGTAATAGGACTGGTCATCTGCCTCTGAATCCTCCTCTAAAGAGCTATCTGTAACCAGCAAGATATCTGCTTCAGCGGGTAGCATTGTCTGCTCTGAAGACCTTGTTTTCACTCCAGATTTCTCCATCACCAATTCAAATGGCTGATGCACAGGAAGAGCAGTTGAATATACAAACATTATCGACAAAAGCAATGAGAAATACAAAAAAAGGATGACATGATATAATTCACATATATGACACTTGCCTAAACAGCATGGCATTGCATAATTCACATACATAATGCCTTGCAACAAGATAACATTGCATAATTCACATATATAATGTCTTGCAACAAGATGGCATTGCATAATTCACACATATTGTAATTAGATAAATAGGTGGCATTCACACAAAGCATGTCTAAACTAAGCAAATGACATAGCAATGCAAGATACCATACACACGATATGAGTAACATAACCCTGCCAAGTTAGGGCACGCACCTCAGGGGGGAAATATGACTGGTCATCTGTCTCTGAATCCTCCTCTGAGGAGCTATCGGTAACCAGCAAGACATGCGCTTCGTCAGAGAGCATTGTCTACTCTGAAGACCTTGTTTCCACTCCAGATTTCTCCATGACCGTGCCGAATGGCTGATGCACAGGAAGAGTAATTGAATGTACTAAAATTGTTGACAAATTTAACACATAATAAAAAATGATGGCATGATATAATTCACATATAAGATGACTGGCTAACCAGGGCGGCATTGCAAAATTCACATATATGATGCCTGGCTCGACAAGATGGCATTGCATGATTCACATATATGATAAAGACACAAAACAGATGGCATTGACACAAAGCATGTCTAAATTAAGCAGATTACATCTTTAATGTATACAGTAAGCAATGCAAGGCACCATATGCATGATATTACCAACATTAGCATGCCAAGTTAGAGAGAAGACCTCATGGGGTAAATAGGAGTGGTCTTCTCCTTCTGAATCCCCCTCAGAACAGTTATCTTCCTCTTGATTATGATCCGAAATGGGTGGAGGGGGGCTGCCTTTGCGCCCACCATGGAACGACGTCTGCATGAAATTTTATTGCCATACAAGGCTCGTCTCTTTTGCTCTACATGATCAGTTCCATTGTGTATAATAACTGGCATGCATAGGAATAAAACATAGTGATATTATGTAAGGAGTGCATGCACAAATCTAGAGTGATGGTAGCAAACTATGGATAGACCCAAAACCAATGATAGCAGGCAGATAATAGCTTTAGTTAAAAAATACAGATAATGGCTCCTTGAATGTTTGTTTGCACCCAACATGAAACTCATAGTAGACACAGGACATTAACCAGATAGTAGATAGTACTGATTGCTGCCCCAATATGTACCCCACAACCATTTAAAAACTCAAGTTTCAGCATTAGTTTGGACCTGACTCGGAGTCTAATAGGTGAACATGACGATAATATAGCATGTCATCATATTAAGCAACGCATAACGTAAGCAAACACGGAAGAGTGCGACCTCTCTTGCGGACCCGTGTAGTCCTCAAGGTCATCTGCTCAGTTGATGATGGTAATGCAGTTGTCGTGGCTGCCGGCGGCGGGGAAGAAGATCTGAGGCGGCGAAAGACAGTCTGGAGAGCGGATCCCTGCTGTGGTGAACCCTTCCATCGTTGGAGCAGCTGAGCTGGGGTGGAACACAGTGCCGCAGGAGCAGGACAAACCACACAAGGTTTTCTTTGACACATATCTGTAACAGAAGTAATTGAGTAAGGGCTTGTTTGAATTTGAGGATTCTAACAATGCAGGGATAGGAAATAGACAGGAATAGGATAGGAATGCACGTGCAAAATAGAGAATTTCAAAACACAGGATTTCTGCCAATCTGGGTGTTTGATTCACAACAATTGGAAGATCACAGGATGCAAAAAAGCATGGTGAGATTAAGTCAAACCACAAGAAAATGTACAGTTATAATGCTATTATACTACTATCTCTTAGTCTTGTGCTTGATGAATAGGAATATTAAAAGGAGGAGAAGTGGAAATTAGAATTCCTACGGTTTTTCTTTCAAGGAGACACTAAAGGAACAAATCCTACAGTTTTCCTTTGCTCCATTCCTTTGCACTAAATTCATGAAAAGTAGTACCATAGGAAACTTTCCAATTCCTATGTTTTTCATTCACTTCTCCTTTCAAGCACTAGAGATTCTAGTAGGCAGGCTTGAGCAAGGAAAATCCTACACTAAAAAAATGTTTTTGTGCTACTTCTATTACTTTGGACCCAAGCCAGTGCCATACTAGCTCAACTCCCAGGCCCATCGACAAATGCACAGCTCAAATGCATAGACATAAATAATGATGTCATTCAAGAGAGTCCATCACGGATAGCTAAGTTGCCTGGTACCTCACTGCTTGTCATATAGTAGGATAAAATAATCGTATTTCCCGTTACTATGAGTGCTAAGTGGACAATATATATAACATGTAGAGTAAAAAAGAGATGCAACAAGTGTACAACCTCTTTGGCGAAGTCATGTCGATCTCGGCGTGATTGGGTTGGCCGGTGAGGATGCTCCGGCTGACTTTGCTGTCGGAGGAGGGGAAGAAGATCTTAGGCGTCTGGAGATGGAGCCCGAGCTACTGCTCCACTGTGATGGAGGGTTTCGTCGTTGGAGCAGCTCCGGTGAGTTGTACGACGCCGAGGCTGAAGCAGGACAAGAGAGACAACGAACAACGTTAACCTGAGTGGAATTCTAATAGCATCTCCAATACATGACGTAAAATACATAACCAAAAAGTGCTAGATGTAAAATACATCAGCCGCTCATCTCTGAACTTAACTGTCGAAACTGAACTTAACTGTCGAAACTGAACCTAACTGTCGAAACTGAATTTTGCTGTCGATACTGAATTTTTCTGTTGAAACTGAACGCACTAGCAAGGTGAGGCTACACGTCGGTCGACTAACTTTTTCATCTCTGGTCAGTCAATTTTGCAGCCGTTGGATACGAAATCAAGGGCCTGCGGTTCATCTTCAACCTCCACCCCCCCTGAGCCGCCAGCCACCACCGGCCAAACAGCAGCCCCCCGCCACCCGT
>NC_057813.1:604340866-604355259 GCF_018294505.1 Triticum aestivum
GTTTTTTCTCCGGCGATCCCCACGCCAATGCCCCGCCACCGCCGGCGACCACCGCCCCCATCCTGAACCCTAAGATAGATAGTGGGGTACCTCTCCGGCGAGCCCCCTCCCCACTGTGGCTGGTTCTTCCTTCACCCAGGTGAGCCCACCCCTTGGAAATCGACTGACCCAAAAGTCAATTCAGTCGACTGAAGTGTAGCCAAATCGGAGCAGCATCGCAAGCAAGAGCAAGAGCGAGAGCAGCAGCGCGAGCAAGAGCAATAGCAAGAGCAGACCAGGCAGAGGACCGAGAGCAAGAGCGGAGCAGCAGCGCGAGCGAGAGCTAAAGCAGCAGCAGCTCCTACTGATGTGGACGTCGCCACCGAGGGAGTGACGTCGTGGAGGAAGTGGCCGGCGACGCCGCCGTGGATGGAGCCGCGTCGTGTCGGCTCGGGACCGAGTGCCGGCATCACCGTGAGATCGAATCAAGAAGAAAATATTAATGCAGCGATTAGTGTACAACCTCTTTTGTGGCGCCGATTAGGCCGCAGCTTCATCCGAGGAAACAGTGATGATGATGCTCTTCCGGTGGTGCAGGTGAAGATGGTGGTGTGGGAATGGAGGTGGCACGAAAGACGAGGGGAACGTTGGGGCAGCTCCTTGGAGGTGGAGGACGGGGTGGCTGAACCGGCGGGACGATGAGATCGACAACGGATCCTCATCCGGTACGGTGGATGAGGGACATCGAGGTGTTGGTGTGGATGACGTCGTCGGGGAAGAAGCTCCGGCTGGGTGGCGGACGGAGCATGGTGTGGGGTTTCATCGCGGGTTTTCGTGACCTCGGTGTACGAATGGGTGGGCGGATGGGATGGCAGTGGGGAACCATGGCTTAGAGACGCGCTTGTCCGAAATGTGGGGTAAGTTATGAAAGTACCCCCCCACCGATTTGAGGCGGTTCTTTCGGTTCAGGGGTACCACGGGCATTTCGCTTGTCGGGATTTCACAGGAGGTGGGAGTTTTCGCGCGCGTTGTAATTTCGGAATAGCAAGGCGCGGGTTGAGATGGAGGGAGTTGTCGGAGAACAACGAGACAAAGATATATCTTAAATATTTCGGGCTAACAAGGCACGGGTTGAAGAGGCGGGAGTTTCGCAGCACGATAGACAGAGACGCTAGCTTCAATTTTCGGCATAACAAGGCGCAGCTTGAAATTTCGGAAGAACAAGCTTAACGTGTACCCAAAAAAAGACAATTTGCACCTCAACACGCACAACACACACACACAAACACCATTTAGACTAGAGTAAGGTACACGTGCATTGCACGCATGAGATTTGGCAACCAAATTATGAATAAATACCACATTATAGCATGCAAGATTTGAGTCATATATGCATGACGTAGATGTTCGTTTAATTCTTATAGTTCATTTCATTCAAAATCATCTAGTTTTTATAAGAAAGCTAATCTATTTTAAGATTCATGGAATTGTGCGTTGTAAGACATAAAGTAAAAACAAATAAGGGAAAATCATGTAGAAAAACATTTGGGCAATTATGATACGGAAGATTCTAGAACAAATAAGAAGTGCTTGTGTTTTGATGTTTGTGCATTATGCTTAAGTTCAACCATGGAGTCTTCTAGATTATACATGTGGCGAAATCTGGTGGAATCCAGATGATATCCCACGGCCAATAGTGCTCAAATTTGCCATCTTTGGACCTTTGGATTCGCCTCATCCAACGACCATCTTTCAAAGTTAAAGTTACCCGCTCACAATATAAAAGAATCTATAATATAATATATATAGGGGTATAGATATAGATATGTGATGCGAAAGCCGCCCATCATCTCCAATTACATGCACGGATGCGACATGGGCAAATGATGTCTGCCATCGGTATCTCAAATTCAAATCAGCTGACCTTGTTCAATGTATATACATTACTACATGCTCGTTTCCAAAGCACACCGCGCAGATCTCCGTTATATTCATGCATGCATGGGTTTCAAACATCAGGATCTCTTATTCAAATATTTGAATTCAACTTTACATTGATTATGACCTCACCTATTCTTTTACACCCACACAGTAGTCTTCTCTTTATAATTGTACCACTAACTTTCTCTCGTGCATGCATGCACACACACTACCAGTCGACATTATCTATCGCACGCATGCAATTTTTTCTTCAGGTCGGTCTCCCATGAAGGCACACACCCACACACATCCTCCTCTCCCTCATATCGGGAATTCTTTATCTCTCACGCGTGCATGCGCAACGATCGATGTTCCTCTATGTATGTGTGTATATAGCTAGGCCTTTCATAGTCTTACACACAAACCGATCAATCGATATATCCAGTGAGGTCTCACCCTCTTTCCCACGTCCACATCGATCAATCTATACCTCTCCCACGTCCACATCGATCAATCTATACCTCTCTATATAGGATTAACATAAATAGCTAATACACCCACATTAATTATATATCCAACGTCCCCCTCTCATCATCCATGCCTTCCGCTTCATCTCTCAGATGCGCGCACAATGGCGAAGAAAGGGGGCAGTAAGGGCCCTGCCCCCCACCTAACATCACTATATATCGAGGCTAATATGAATGTGATCATTAGACAATTGCTGCTAAAAAAGGTTTAATTTCATGAATTGACCCTCCTCGTAAAGGATTAGCAATGCTTGGCCCCCTAGCTCATTTTTTTTCATGGCTCCGCCACTGCATGCAACAGCACACGTGTTCTCCCCCTCTCTCTAAATATGGATCTCGCACTTGTGCATTCCTTCATAGTCTCCCTCCACTCGGCCCCTCGCACCATGTTCTAGCCCCCCACCGGATTTTGCCACATGTACAATCTAGCAGACTCCATGGTTGAACTTAAGCATAATGTACAAACCTCAAAACAACAGTGGTTCTCTTTTGTTCTAGAATCTTCCGTATCATAACTGCCCAAACTTTTTTTCTAGTTGAATTGCCATTATTTGTTTTCACTTTATGCTTTACAACGCACAATTCCATGAGTCATAAAATAGATTAAGGGCTTCTTTGATTCAAAGGATTCTCAAAGGAATTTTGGAGGATTCTAATCATTAGGAATTTTTCCTATCTTGGTTGTTTGATTCGTAGGATTGTAAACCATAGGAATTTTTCCATATGATTCATTTGCACTAGATTTCATAGGTAACATCCCATCCACTCAAACCTCTTTGAAAGAATTCTGCGTTTTTTCTATGCACAATCAAACACTCGTACAATCCTGTAGGATTCAATACGACATTCCACTATAATCCCATGTTTTTCCTATTCACGCGTTATTAGCTTTTTTATAAAAACTAATTTGATTTTGAATGAGATGAACTATAAGAATTAAACGAAGGGCTACATCACGCATATATGACTAAGAGCTTACATGTTATAGTGTGGTATTTATTCATAATTTGGTTGCAAAATCTGATGCGTGCAATGCATGTGTAAATTACTAGTACTTCTAGTATGTGCAAAACACGTAAATTAGAATACCAATGGCATGCTACACAGTGTCTCTCTTACAGTTCATGAATCCACGTGGCACATGTGGAGGCGTTGTCACGGCCTCCTTGCGTGGATTGATCACAGTGACGTGCTGCTGGTTCCAGAAGAATGTACTCGTCCTCCCTGAGCCATACTGGCGGTACATGCACGAAGCGAAGATGTGCACGCACGCCACACACACACTCATTCCCTCGCACGCACACGCGGGTACACGGGCGGACGCAATTTTGTACCAAGATCCACCCCATCTGATAATTTGACGCGTGTAAAGTCGTTCACTTCATTGATGGTCAATTAATACAGCGCATGCAAATTGAGTGGACGTTAGGGCGGAAGAAAGACATTATTACTCCACTGCGCGCATGCGAGTAGTTAAATCGTGGGTTGCTAGTAGTACTTCCATTGGTCTCCTTCGTATTTTGTGCCAATTTTTGACAGTAACATAATATTTACGCATTTGAGCAGTGTAGTACTTGAAATTTATGTTCCGCTAGACTCATCGGGGGCCGTTTCGGCCCTCGAAACCAAAACCATCAATTAAACTTTACCTTGTTCCCATGACATTCGAAAGCCTGCTTGCACCTACTAGTACGTACCAAACCTGAATGTGTTCCCACTATGCAGGTATTAGTACTACTAGTGCTAGTACTTAGGTTATAAAAAGGGGAACTACCTAACCAAAAATTACTCTACCTTTCCTCCTCATAAGTGCTTCTTCTTCGTCCGTCGTTGCCATGGCCGGTGAGCAGAGCTCTAGGTCGAGAACTACTCATAACAAGGGAGCGGCAACCAAGGCTGCGGAAAAAAAAAGAGGGCTCGCCGCCACGCAGAGACCTCGAAAGATCTCTCACGGGCAGGCGATGGCTCCCAGGAGCGCCCTAGCCGCGGAGGCGAACATGACGAGCCGGCGGAGCTGGAGTCGTTATCCCGCGACGGCATGCCCGATCAGCTCAAGAAGAACCTCAATAAGCAGAAGGAGTGCATCTAAGGCTTGATGGAGCTGCTGACGGAGAGCCTCGATGACATGCCCGCTGAGCTCAATCAGCAGGGGGAGTTGACCACCGGCTTGGTGATGTTGCTGAAGAAGATTATTGCCTCGGAGAAGAAGGCGACCGGCGAAATCCTGCGACTTCAGGAGGACAAGGCGAAGCTCTACCACGAGATCGACCTGTTGAAGGAGAAGAACGCCGGCTGGAAGAAGCTGCATGAGAATAGTAGTTCCTCGATGAAGATGCTGTAGGCCCTCGTCATGGAACAGAAGGAGGAGTTGGCGAAGCTCCGCATCGAGCACCCGGCTGCTGTCAAGGTACGTAATGGGGCTGTGGAACAGACGATGAAGGCTCGTGTCGAGAAATCCCGCGTCATGGACAGAATGAATAAGATGGCGGAGGAGACGCGCAAGGAGATGGAGGTCGTGGAGGTGATGAAGAAGAAGTTACGAATCTGTGGCGAATTAGATCATTTGGGGTGATAATCTTCCTTCTTCTTTTGCTGCTGTGTTTCATCTTTTGCTTCGGGTGTTTCGCCGCACGTGTCATTTTTTTTCTACGAGGCATGAATAGAACAATGGTTTTTGTTTTTTGAGGGAATGAATAGAAGAATGCTAACAATGAGATGACTAGAAAATTAGATCATTTTTTATCACCATATGGCACTGGGCTGCCGTGTTTCGTGATCCTCCGTCGCAGTACTACTCTAGTGGAAAACTTGAGTATACCGCACGGTTCTTTGCTCCTCCTCGATCAGGTCGTCGGTGCATTTATATGAGCAGTCAAATCACAATGCCCCGCCTTCCAATAGTAATGAGCCGTTAAATCACAAAGGCCCTCGCCTCTCGTGAAACTGACCAAGCTAGACTGCCCCGCCCTCTAGCCTTTCAAAAAATGTATACTTTTGTACAGCAGTAGTATCGATGGATTGCGCCATGGAGCAAAACATGAAATTAAAAAAAAGGTCGTACATATAGAGAGCGCTCATCACCAAATTATGCATATAGTACTGTTAAAAAGGCTAGTCACAATAATGGTGTCCAGCACAACCCACCCCTCAAATAAAACTAAGCACCCTGGAATTCTTTGACAAAACTAAGCACCCTGAAATTCTTTGACAACTAAACTGCTGGCTATATGATGTTGGCCATATAAATTGTACGTATATAATATGAAAAAACGAGTGGTAGTACTATACCAACTAAAAGATGAAATGTAAGAAATACTAGTATGTACTTACTGATGAGTTAAAGTAACAAGAAGAAACATAATATAGTTCTGCTGGGGGCTCAGCACAACACACCACTCAAATTAAATTAAGCACACCTGAAATTAAACTTTGCAACTATTCCGGTAGACACTGCATTAGAACCACCATGAGCAATGACACTGCCACCTTACTCGGAGTCCTCGTCCACGTCCTCGACTTCGTCCTTGTCCCTCTTCCTCTTGGCCGATACTTCTTTGCTTGAACCGCCAACTTGGCTGTTGCTCTTCATCCAACCCTTGTAGATATTGAAACAAAGGTAGCCATCCATTGCAGCATACTAGATGTGGTCTATATCTAGTACATTCCTCTGCCATGCATGATGATGAAACGTGTATGGAGGTTTCTCCAGTTTACCGTACGAAGGATGAACCATGGCTTCTACCAGGGTCAGCATTAAAGGCTGACGAGAGGACACCAGCCGATTCTTTTGGAGGTCGAAGGTGTTGCCTACAATGAGGCCTATCCGACGCAGGACTTCTTTGTCGTTACCAAAGTCTACAGTAACGAATTTGACTAGGTTGCTCTCGAGGAAGTCCTTAAAATCCTGGCACTCAACGTCGGCATGGCATATGTGGTAGACCAAGCATAAGTCATGCACGCAAACCTGGATCACGGCGGGCTTCTTCCTCTCTTTGTCATTTAGATCCTTCTCTCGTCCCACGACTGTAGTGTACTCAACATCTAGCCCGGCGACCCACTCATCATGTGAGTCTTCGACCATGCATCTGAAGCGAGAAAGGCATCCTTTCACCGTCGTGGAAGAACGGGTGTAGATGACGTCGAACTCATCGCCGGTGATGATTCTAACCTTGTACTCACCGCCGATCGGGGAGATTTGTGACACCATGGATTTGGGAGGAGGGTTAGGGTTAGTGGAACTGCCGTAATGTGAATGGATGGGACGACTAGGAGCAAACCGCCGTAGTATTAAAGGATGTGCGGGGACGAGTAGGAGTGAACTGCCAGCGTGCGAACGGAAGGGTAGTGGCTTTCCATTCTCCCATGATACGGGCTTCCGAGAGCCCTTGGATCGGAGATCGAACGGTTGCATGGCGTGATTCTAGACCAATGGGCGAATATCCTATCCTAGAGGGTTATTCTGCAAATTTTTAGCAACTTAGCATCCGACCGTTTGATCTCAGATCCAAGGGCTTCCAGCAGCCCGTATCATGGTCGCGCCTACCACGACCGTCGCGTTGCTCGCGCGGTCGCGCCCTTGGAGATTTAACACGGTGCGTTAGGCTATCTGATGTTGGCATGTCATACATAGTAATCACTTAGTCACTCATACTACAACAAGGTTGGCTATAAGGTTGGCTATAAGAGTATTTTTTTTACTCCTCTCTATCCCTTTCTTCGTACTCCCTCCGTCCCATAATATAAGAACGTTTTTTACACTAGTGTAGTGCCAAAAATGTTCTTATATTATGGGACACAGGGAATACTAGTATTTATTAGATTTGCCAAGGAGTGACCTCTTCCAATGAAATGGTGTTGCTAAGTTTGCTTCATTTAATTAGCTATAGACTCAAAATTGTCTTTTCACCTAGGTACACGTGCTTAGCACCATTTCTTCCTTGGGTCACCAAACTAGTCTCTCTCTTCTTGATTAACTTGCCACATCAGACTTTATGCCTATGTGGCAAGCTTAAGCACCTGTAGGAGCAAGTAAGCTGCCTGTCCGTTGCACGGAAGAGTGAAATGCATTGGTCAGGGTGTTGTTTATTTTGACAAAGGATGTGGGGGTCATCTCATGTGCAACCGGGTCGATGTGTCAAGCACCAAATAACAGTGCAGAACAGTAGGGGGGACGCACCCCACTCGTACCAGCCCAGTGTTAGTAATGAGCAATGAGACGTCAAATCACAATGCCGCACCTTCCCAGACGGATGAAGCAACCATTATTTCACACTTCGGTTTGACATCATCTCAAACCACGTACTAGCATTGCTTCTGCCTCAAGAGGGACACGCGCATCTCCTTGGTACATCATGACACGTGGGACCGCATGATAGGCCATGCTCCCCCGCCGATCGCTGGGTCACCTCATTTTTACTATACTTCCTCTGGATCGGTTTACTACATGGCATGCACGTCGTTCTAGGTTGAGAATTTGACTGGCTATATATATATATATGTGTGTGTGTGTGATGAACAGTACGCTAGCCTTTTAAAAAATGTATACTTTTGTACAGTAGTACTCCACTATCGATGGATTGCGCCATGGAGCAAAAATTGAAATTTTAAAAAAAGGTGGTACATATAGAGAGCGCTCGTCGCCAATTATGCATATAGTACTATTAAAAAAGCTAGTACGTGCTTAATTGGGGTGCTAAATTCTATTAAAGAAATACTAGTACTAGTATGTACATACTGAAGAGTTAAAGTAATGAGAAGAAACCTAACATAGTTCTGCTGGGGGCTCAGCACAACACACCCCTCAAATTAAACTAAGCACACCTGAAATTAAACTATGCAACTAATCTGGTAGACACTGCATTAGAAGTTTAGAACCGCCATGAGCAACGACACTGCCACCTTACTCGGAGTCCTCGTCCATGTCCTCGACTTCGTCCTTGTCCCTCTTCCTCTTGGCCGATACTTCTTTGCTTGAACCGCCAACTTGGTTGTTGCTCTTCATCCAACCCTTGTAGATATTGAAACAAAGGTAGCCATCCATTGCAGCATAGTGGATGTGGTCTATATCTTGTACATTCCGCTGCCATGCATGACGATGAAACGTGTAATGTGGTTTCTCCAGTTTGCGGTACGAAGGATGAACCATGGCTCCTGCCAGGGTCAGCATTGAGGGCTGACGAGAGGGCACCAGCCGATTCTTCTGGAGGTCGAAGGGGTTGCCTACAACGAGGCCTATCCGACGCAGGACTTCTTTGTCGTTCTTAAAGTCTACAGTAACGAATTTGACTGTTTTGTCCTCGAGGAAGTTCTTAAAATCCTGGCACTCAACGTCGGCATGGCATTTGTGGTAGACCAAGCAAACGTTATGTACGCAAACCTGGATCACGGCAGACTTCTTCCTCTCTTTGTCCTTTAGATCCTTCTCTCGTCCGACGACTATGGTGTACTCAACATCTAGCCAGCGACCCACTCATCATGTGAGTTTTCGAACATGCGTCTGAAGCGAGAAAGGCATCCTTTCACCGTCGTGGAAGTACGGGTGTAGATGACATCGAACTCATCGCCGGTGATGGTTCTAACCTTGTACTCACAGCTGATCGGGGAGATTTGGGATGCCATGGATTTGGGAGGAGGGTTACGATTAGTGGAACTGTCGTAATGTGAATGGACGGGACGACTAGGAGCGAACCACCGTAGTATTCAAGGATGTGCGGGAAAGAGTAGGAGCAAACTGATAGCGTGAGAACGGTAGGGTAGTGGCTTTCCATTCTCCCATGATACGGGCTTCCGAGAGCCCTTGGATCTGAGATCCAAAGGTTGCATGGCGTGATTCTAGACCTATGGGTGAATATCCTATCCTGGAGGGTTATTCTTAAAAATTTCAGCAACTTAGCATGCGACCGTTTGATGTCAGATCCAAGGGCTGCCAGCAGCCCGTATCATGGTCGCGCCTACCACGACCGTCGCGTCGCTCGCATGGTCGCGCCCTTGGAGATTTAACACGGTGCGTTAGGCTATCTGATGTTGGCATGTCATATATAGTCATCACTTAGTCACTCATACTACAAGAACGTTGGCTATAAGTGTATTTTTTTACTCCTCTCTATCTATTTCTTCGTACTCCCTCCGTCTCATAATATAAGAACGTTTTTGCCACTACCTAGTGTAGTGTCCAAAACGTTCTTATATAATGGGACACAGGGAGTACTAGTATTTATTGCATTTGCCAAAGAGTGACCTCTTCCAATGAAATGGTGTTGCTAAGTTTGCTTCATTTAATTAGCTATAGACTTAAAATTGTCTTTTCACCTAGGTACACGCGCTTAGCACCGTTTCTTCCTTGGGTCACCAAACTAGTCTCTCTCTTCTTGATTAACTTGCCACATCAGACTTTATGCCAATGTGGCAAGCTTAACCACCTATAGGAGCAAGTAAGTACAATAGTGCGCTTTACTTGGCATTTTTGCATATGTGGAGGAAAGAGAGGCAAGGAAAAAGTGGACAAGTGGGCTCTCATGCCTCTACTACTACATGGTGGAACATTGGGAGAGGCACCTGTATGGAGGTGGTCAGGAATTGGGAGACTCATGCCGGTCGTAGCGCGGCAGTTAAAATGATAATGGCAAGTCAAATCACAGGGCCCCACCTGTCCAGCAGTAACTCGCTGTCAAATCACACAGCCCTACATTTGCAGCAGCCTACTCCCTCATCTTCTCGCGTCTCTATTGAACCGACTAGGCGGAACTGTCCCGCCGCCTACCGGGTAGGAAAAGCCCCGCCCTCGACTTTTAAATAGTATACAGTATACTAATTTTTTATCCATGGATTGCGCCCGCACCATGGAGCAAAGCATCTAGAAAACGGCGGTGCACATGTACAGAGTATACAGCACACACGTCGCGTTCGCGTCGCACCCCAGATGGTCGGTCGGTCTGGCACGCTGCTCTCTGAATGGAACGCGCGTCATATTGCGTTCGCACACACATGTGGGACGGCAATTGAGAACCGACCATAGGCACACTCCCCGGCCCCGCAAGTCAGGTGACTTAATAGAAGAGGGAGACGAGCGATAGTACTAGCGAAGTGTTGTACTACGTTGGTGCCTGGACGATCCCTGCAAGACACGGAAGATCAGTTCGTCCATGCATGTGGCTAGACTCCAGCACACACACCTGGATTGGCTATCGTCTACATATCGTGCATGCTGTGTTGTACATGGATGTAGTTGTGGTGATAAATCTAAAAAAAGGTTTCTTGTCATCTTGCAAAATTATGTGTCATGTGCTTCGGATCATTGCGAGGGTTAAACAGCGACAACTGAGTTGGGCTAGTCATTGGGGGCACATGCACGAACAGTGACTAATCGGCTGCCATCTAGGTCAAGACGGCTATGTTAATTAGACATCTATCAACAGACCCCTTTTCTACGAGTTTATCTTTAATTTGATCTTTGTTCCTCGTCTAGTTTGTCCGTCGGGATTCATGTTGTCTCCTTTGGGCAGTGAGGTTATGATTTCTTGTCAAGTGGCATTTTTTCGTGTTATATGTTATAATCCGGCGCTTCAGATCAAAATGACGACAACTGCGCCTCCGGGTCACGTGCATGAAGACTTCTCGACAGTCATTGACGAGGTCAAGCCGGCTCCGGTAGACAAAAGAAAACTAAGTACTACTCCACTATATAGGCAGGAGCCTCCGTGCTTGCTTGCTAGTGTTGCTCTCTTCACACCGTCTTGGCCTCTCCGGATCTAAACACGACAGCGGTGGCCACTCTCTCTCTCTCTCTGTCTCTCTCTCTCTCTCTCTCTCTCTCTCTCTCTCTCTCTCTGCTGACCGCTGCTCACATATCCAGCCGGATCCTCTCCGCCGGGGCAGGTGAGAAGGTGCAACATTCACGCGGTCGTCCTCGTCGACGGCTCTTACCCACTGCTGGGCACGTCCCGATCAGCCTGCCTTGCCGTTCTCTCCCAAGCACCGCTGGCGAGGGAGGGCCTCCGACCTCTTCTTCCTCGCTGTCGTAGTATGGGAAGATCCGGCCTCCCGCCGCCCACCTAGCGACATCCCGGCGACCATCAGGTATAACTTCCTTCGAAACCGGCCTTGCTCTACTTCCTGAGCTCCTAACGTCGCTGCATTTGTAACTTTTACTATTTCTCAGGCCCCCTCGTAGATAGGATCGATCGGCTGTTCGAAAACCACCTAATTGTTTTACGTTTAAGAGGTAAAACTAGTTCATGCACTCGAATCTAGTACTACTTGGTTCAAACAAGGAAGAAAGGCGGTGGGGGTGGGAAGGATTTGTTACCTGAATCTAGGACTTGCTCGAAAGAGGAAATAATGGGGGCGAAAAGTAGCAGAGACTAGCTATCCAACTGGTCTCTACGTCTAATAGGGAAATAAAGGGAAATGCAGTACCAAGTCAATATAAACCCGATCTATTGGTTGAAAAAGGAAAGAAAGTGGGGACTGGGGAACAAGTCAACAGAGTAAGTCCAGCACTAGATTTGCTAGCCTCACACAGTATAAGGTGGCTATACCGAACAAAAATGGGACCAACCCAGATATCCTGTTCTGATGTTTGTTGCCCCGAGCCACTCTTATGTAATGATACTGGTAAAATGTAGCAGTTGCACTGTTAAAAGTAAGGACACGTTAAACCAATGTTGTTTTCAGTGTAATGCCTCCAGTAATATGAATCAATGGCACTTCTTTACATGTCCTGCTAAAATTTCCCATTAACATAAGTTGGTTCTTTTCGTTAGAAATGCAACTGTCCTGGTCCGCCTACTCTCCCGTGCCCAAAGTAATGTTGTATTTAATGGTTGTCATAGTTAATCCTAATGCCCACACTAATATCTAGCAATGCCACTACTTTAGAAATTGCTACTATCCTTGTAGGATTGCCATTCAGATAAGGAACATGCTTCTTTTCATTTGATGCATGTTTCATCACTTGTTAGTCACCCTCCTTTCCACCTTTTTTGTGCAAACAGAGATATACATTTCACGCTCGATCTTAGTTGAGCTGCACAAATGATATCCAAATTATAGTCGAGCATTCCAGGAGCTTCACAACCAACCTTGATGTTGCTCAATTTTATTGCAACTAATGAAGAAGAAGCTCTGTGGGTTTCGTTTTCTGATGGAAATGGAACCGGGGCTGGAGCCCTTTTATAAAAAAGAATTGAAGAAGAAGCTGCTAGCTCACGGGACATTGCTTTATTTTAGGTGAACTGCACCAAAAGGTCCCATGAATTGAATCATCCATGTTGGTGACTGAAAGAGCCAGCTTCAGCATCCGAGTCTAAGCACCCCCGGCCTCCATCCTTGCGATGCATGGTACACCTCGTTTGCCACCTGCTCGACCCTAGTGTCACTGATAAAATGAAGTAATAATACAGTTAAATAGAGCGAGTTTCATCTCTATCATTTCATTTCCAATGTAGATAAAGAAAGTGCTTCTCTTTGTTAAAGTATGTTTCATCAACTAGTCCCATTGCTAATGTTTAAGTGTTTCTGCAAACTGGGGTGCTTAATTTTAGTTGATATGTACAAAAATAGAGATTTGAATGTCTCAAGGCGCCTCCTTGTACTACTGTTGTACACTGATGTTCATCACTGGCAGAAGGTGTATCTGGGAGACTTGGGACGATGTCCAGTATGATGCGTACCGTATGAGGTGTCGCAGGGCCCCGCTCGCCCTCGCAGCATGGCATACTATGATACTATCACAATATTTTCTTCTATTTATTTTGTGTGTTTCATCAACTAGTGCCACTATAATGTAATCACGCTTTTTCATTATCTGTGCAAACAGGGTTATTCAGCTGCATTTTGGTGGAACTGCACAAATGTACATATGGAACCGGCATATATGCAGAGTGTCAGGTGTGCCAAGTAAAAATTACCGACACCAACCATGTTGCATGCACGCATTGGCATCCACCACAACCAGTGGGATGTGTGGCGCTCTATGTGGACGGATCTTTCTCGGCAGCAAATCCTTTAACCAAATAGTAGTAGCTTATATTGGCAGTTTTCTAGGGAGTACTCTTTTCTGAAAGAAGCACCAATCTATTTTTCTTTATTTGTACATTGTGTCACAACTTTGACCCAAAGGTCCAAAGCTATTTTAGGGTGATTGGCGTAGTACTCGGAGACTGATTGTAAACATGATTTTCATTAGCTGTCACACTGATTGTAAGCATGAGCAGGTGGAAGATTAGGTTAGTGCGAAGCTTACCTTAAACCCTACCACCGCCGTTGAAACAAGGCGAGCGTCGAGGGAACCGTGGAGAACGTTGGGGAAGCGACGTCGCGCCATCCGGCCTCCTCTTGCGGTGGGAGAACGAATACTCCTGTGGCTCCGGCTGGCTCTACACCCTCACGAATGACACACCATACTCGATCGATTCGTTATCCTCTGGGTGCTCGACCTTCGACCTGTACGCCCACCACCTCCGCCTGACTGTCGCCTCGGCGAATCTATCTGCTCCATCGCCCATAGGAGATACTCGATCAACTTGGAGGACTGCGGCGTGACTGCCGCCGAGGAGTACATGTACATCGCCGCCCTCATTGCCGCCATCTCGCTCTTTCTCATACAGTGCCACATGGCCCGCACCGTCCTCGAAATCTCCCACTCATTGTCAAACCAACTAAGGATCTCCTTCAACCTGGCTAACTTTGCCTGGTCGCCGCCGGCAATCTGCCTGATTTGTTGCTGCATCCTTTCCATAGATGTCGTTCTGAGTGGTCCGGTGCTAGCTTTGGAAGATGGGAGGAGAGACGGTGGTCTTGTAATAGAGAAGAGGGAGAGGAGAGGAGGTGGTTTTGGAATGGAGATGATGGAGAGGAGAGGAGGTGGTTTTGCAATGGAGAGAAGATCAGAAGAGGGAGAGGCGAGACGGTTGTTTTGGAATGGAGATGATGGAGAGGAGAGGAGGTGGTTTTGGAATGGATATGATG
>NC_057813.1:604355490-604355738 GCF_018294505.1 Triticum aestivum
AGAGAAGATCAGAAGAGGGAGAGGCGAGACGGTGGTTTTGGAATGGAGATGATGGAGAGGAGAGGAGGTGGTTTTGGAATGGATATGATGGAGAGGAGAGGAGGTGGTTTTGCAATGGAGAAGATCAGAAGAGGGAGAGGCGAGACGGTGGTTTTGGAATGGAGATGATGGAGAGGAGAGGAGGTGGTTTTGCAATGGAGAAGAGGGAGAGGAGCGTGCGGCAGCGATTTAGGATTGGGCGAGAGGGC
>NC_057813.1:604355748-604360225 GCF_018294505.1 Triticum aestivum
GGTGGTTTTGCAATGGAGAAGATCAGAAGAGGGAGAGGCGAGACGGTGGTTTTGGAATGGAGATGATGGAGAGGAGAGGAGGTGGTTTTGCAATGGAGAAGATCAGAAGAGGGAGAGGCGAGACGGTGGTTTTGGAATGGAGATGATGGAGAGGAGAGGAGGTGGTTTTGCAATGGAGAAGAGGGAGAGGAGCGTCCGGCAGCGATTTAGGATTGGGCGAGAGGGCCGGCGCGCTGTGACTGGATCAAAATCAAAATCAATTTACCCTTCAATTAAGAAAGCGACCCCACATTAACTAGTCTCCCTTTTATTCTGGGTCATAATTGACCATGATTTTCGCACATAAAATATATGTTATACATTGCAAAAATAATATAATTTGAAAGTACATTGCAACTAAACGATACAATTTTTGGTGACATGCATTCACATTTTGCTTGTCACATACAGTACGTGGTCAAACTTTGACCCAAAATACGCAAAACAACAAAAAAATACTTCCAAGACTAGCGCCGCACTTCCGCTCTTCTCCTGTTCCAATCTAAATCCACAGCCGCTTCTCTCTTGTTCCAATCTAAATCCACCACCGCTGCTCTCCTGTTCCAATCTAAATCCAGCGCCGCTCCTCTCCTCTTCCATTCCAAAACCATCACCCCTCCTCTCCTGTTCCAGTCCAAAACCAGCGTCGCTCCTCTCCCGTTCTAATCCAAAACCAGTGCCGCTCCTCTCCTCTTCCATTCAAAAACCACCGCCGGCGAGTGAAGGTGCTGTGGAGAAGTAGATCGATGGAGGAGTACAACCGATACGTGAGGATCGCAGACGGCGACCCTGTGAAGTTAGCTAGGATGTTGGAGATATAATCTTGGTTTGACAACAAAGACCAACTAGCGGCAACGGCGACATCCATGGACAAATATCTGCAACAGAGCGAAAAGGCGGCGATACTCCTGGAGGGAGTCGCGCCGGAGTACATAGAGCTGCTCCTCTGGGCCATGGAGCAAATAGATTCACTGAATCCGGTCGTGAGGGAGCGGTGGTGGGAGTATCGATCCCAGATGGAGCATCCACCAGAGATTGAAGGATCGAGCATCTACAGGATGCCGTTTGTGAGATTGTCCTGCCAGAGCGAGCCGGTGGAGTCTTATAGAGATCTATTTTTAGCATTTAAAAAAATGTAGTTTCATAGGAGTATAAAAGTGCAGACGAGAAGAAACTGCAAGTTTCAGTTTCAGATAAGAAACTGCAAGTTCAGTGTCAGATAAGAAACTGCAACTTTCAGAGGCAGAGCATTTATATTAACACGGCCTTTTCAAACAGGGTTAACATCACGTTGGAAGTTTTATTCGTGGTCGAAAATGGAACTACCAGCCAGTTAACATCATGCTGATCAACATTCATGCATAGCACATCTTCATATGATGCACAGTCAAAATGCCCACACAATGTTGAGTGTGCGAAACACAGAGAAAACGAGGGACGGAGTTTTGGCAAGTGTTGGACGTGGTTTTGGGCTGCCCCGTCTAGGCTTTCATTTTTAACATGCGCAGCCCACGACCTCGGATGGGAGGGCCTGTTTGTATTTTCTTAGGGCCGTCATGTATCGACCGGCCTATGGACCTCCCATCCGAGGTTTTATTTTTGGCAGCCCAATTTATGTATTTTTTTGAAGAAAACGCAGCGGTCTGTTCTATTTTTCTATATAAGAATAGGAATGCCAGGTCCAACTTATGTTTCCCTTTTAACTATATTATATATATTTAAATTATTTTATATGTTATTATATATTATTTTTATTGTCATCATATATTTAACAGATACTTACATATGTAAGAAAACAATATCTCACATCTTATTACCTTATAAAAATAATTTCTTAACAAATAAAATCCTGGATTGTTTTGGCACGAAAATCCTAGTGATTGTGTACAAAAGCTTGGTATGATTTAAGGACGAATGTAATAATATCACTTATTATTTAAATATATTTATAACAAAATGCTCAGCCCTTTTTTATTTTTTGATAACATTGTTGGCCCAACCAAACATTATAATTAGAATCAGCCCAGCAAAATCATGTATCTAGATAAAGTGCAAATGGCCTGTAATTTCTTAGGAAATAAAATAAATGGGCCGCATGAAAGCTACATTAATTGTTCGCCCAGCCCAGCTAATGGTTGTAATTCAAAAAAGATAAATTGACTATAAATTCCACCGCGCAAAAAAATACTGTAAATTCTGAAAAAATGGGTTGAATACGTGCCACATTTTTGGAGGTTGAAATGTGGGCCAATAGGTCGAAGACAACGCAAGTCGTTGTAAATTTAGTCAACAAATGATTCTGACATGTTAGCCGTTGGATTTACATCCAACGGCCGGCATCCATCTTCAATCTCTCGTCTTCTTCCTCCAGCGCCGCCGGGACCACCTCCCGCCTCCTGCTGCTCGCAGCTCTTCTTAGCACACTTCGCTATGAAGCGCTACTCCACCTTTGGCCAGGCCATCCCTCCAACCCTCCACACCTCCTGTTCTTCTAAACCGACTGCCGAACCACACCGCACTAGAACCAGTTAACCCTCATACACCTCTCCGTCTGCGACTCTACTCCGGCGTCTTTCCATCTCCGGCTCGTTGCTGTCCGGGGCCTCGCCGTCGTCCACCACCTTGGATGCGCTCGGTGTGGCATGGTCAACGTGGTCAACGAACGACACCATCAGAAGTAGGCTGTGCGCGGAGAGGCTGACAGCTGGGTCCACGGCCGCACACAAGTAAATGCCTCCTTGTTACGCACAAAATAATGATTCCTCCACCTGACATCTGGGACCCACCGGAAGGGCCTCTGTATTTCGCAAAAAAACGTGCCCCTTGCTGACTTGTTGGACCCACCAGCTATCTTCGCACACCAGGAAGTGCCTCCATATTATGCACACAAAAATGAATACTCCCCCTGCCAGCTGGAACCCAGCATACTGGGAGGCTGACTTGTGGGCCTACCAAGTTGATGGGGACGGAGGGCTTTGTCAACTTAGTCAATATGAACGATTCTAGCTCCTGTTACCGTATTATGTTCATCCAACGTTTGTAGTGCTTCTTCAACCTCTAGTCTTCTTGCTCCAGCCGCCCAAACCAGCGTCGGTCCTGCCGCGTGCTCCTGTCTCCAGTGGCCGGCTGTGATGCCGCGTAGGCCTCACCACCACCTACTACTCCCACCGTTGGCTAGGCCATCCCTCTACTCACCCACACCCCTTGTTAATCTACGGCGACAGCAGCCTCACACCGCAGCCAAATCAGTGAACCCTCGTACTCCTCTTCGCGTGGGAATCCACTGCTGCGTCTTCCCCGGCTCTGAGTCGTCCCCTTCCTAGGCCTCGCTGTCGTCCACCGCCGTGGTGCTCTCGGCGCGGCATGGTCAACGTGGTCAAGGAACAACTTCCATCGGACGTGGACTGTACGTGGAGAGGCTGACAGCTGGGTCCACGGCCGCAGCAAGGAAGTGCCTCCTTATTACGCGGAAAATAATGATTCCTCCACCTGACAGCGGGGACCCACCGGACGGGCCACCGTATTTCGCGAAAAAAGTTTCCCCCTGACTGCTGGGGCCCACCAGCTACATCTTCGCACGCAAGGAAGTGCGTCCGGGCAAAAAAAGATTCGCCCCCCTGACTGCTGGGACCCACCTGCTACATCTTTCCATGCAAGGAAGTGCGTCTAGGAAAAAACGATTCGCCCCCCTGACTGCTGGGACCCACCAGTTACATCTTTGCACGCAAAGGAAGTGCGTCCGGGCAAAAAAACGATTCGCCCCTCTGACTGCTGGGACCCACCAGCTACATTTTCGCACGCAAGGAACTGCTTGACAGTCAGGACCCACCTGGTCGAAGCGTACGTAGCGTTGTCATTCTGGTCGCGAACTTGTATGTACATATATACTGGTTGATGTAGAGGCGCGCACGTGTCGTAGTAGAGGCGCGTACGTGTTGTAGTAGAGGCGCGCACGTAGCATGTACACGTACGTACAGCGGCCAGGGTGCAAGAAAGAAAATACGGCCACGTATGTGTACATACGGGCGCGGTCTCGAACGCCTAGTCACGCATACGTACGGCGAGGCCTCGTGTTCAGGAGGAGGCAACGGAATGCATCGTGTTCATGGCTAGGCAACGGAATATGTCGTGTTCATGGGGAGGCAACGGAATGCGTCATGTTCATCGGGAGGCAACGGAACGCGTGGGAGCCAACCGGCTTGGATGGAACAGGCGACGGAAACGAGGCTTGGCGTACCACAGAACGGAGGAAACGGACCTCCTACGATCGAAACGAGGGTCCTGTTGATCGGGAGGGGTGTGGCGTACCGCAAAATGGAGGAAATGGACCTCCTACGGTCGAAACGGGGGTCCTGTTGAGCGGGAGGGGTGTGGCATACCACAAAACGGACGAAACGGACTTGTGTTGGAGCGCTACGGTCAAAACGGGGGTCCTGTT
>NC_057813.1:604360840-604381621 GCF_018294505.1 Triticum aestivum
AGCTTCAGTTAGCAGCAATAGCGAAGGAATCGCTCCATTGGGTTCAGTTAACAGCCATCGATCGATCGCTCGGGTTCAGTAACGCGTAGCCTACAGTGCAATCGCTCGGGTTCAGTTAGAGCCCAACGCCTCGCTCGGGTTCAGTTAGAGCCAACGCCTCGCACACACGCGCGTACGTACGAGAGAAACGCGCATCGCTCCACCCCCGACCTCCCACCGTAACTGGCAACTCCCCGAAATTTTCCTCCCCCTCGCTTCTACCACGGTTTTTTCCGTCATGGACGGCCCAAAGAATGTCATGCAGTTGCGTCTCCGGCCTGCCCAGGATGAAAAGCCCATTTTCTGCCATGAATTTTTGTCATAGAAGTAGGAGCCCACTATATCTGTGATGATACCGGGTTTTGTCACAATTATCATCATAGAAGTGTCATATGTATGACAGAAAAAAAATCGTTCGGCCCAAAATGTCATGGATGTGTCTTTTTTTTGTAGTGTTATAGCCAAGAGATTCAACGAGCATAACATTTTGTATGGAGTTGTCATGTGAGATGGCCACCTTACCGAGGCGAACCACATTACACTTTGAGTTATCACCGAAAGTGACATACTTTGGAGGGTCGTCGTTTTTAGCAAGCTCACAAAACATATCTTTGTCTCCGGTCATGTGATCGGTACATCCACTATCAAGGACCCGTTCCTTTCCTCCAGCCATCTAGCAGCGAAGGTTAGCCATAAGACCAAAGTGTCTCATAGACTCTTCAAGATCAAGGTCACTATCATCATCCTCATCATAGTATCCATGTTCAACATTGTCTTGCAAATGATCATTTCCTAGAGAGAGTGAATCATTAGATATATGATTTTGACAATGTTCATCTCTATGAATTCTAATAGCTTCGGAAATGATATAGCTAATAATTTCAACATCTCCTTTAGCACGCATAAGGTCATGAAGCTCAAATAAAGAATCTCCAAACTTAGGATCATTGGGATTCATCTTATTCAAAGCAATAGACTTGTGAAGAATCTCATCAAAAAAATTCAAGGAATAGTCCGAAAGATCGTTCCTCAAGAAATCTCCATATGGTATAAGCACAACCAAAAGTTGGCAAACAGCCAATCAAATTTCTAGGCAAACCTCTAGTTATAAGATTGATAGTTCCAAGATTGCAAATCATGTCAAGAGACTCGTCATGGGTAGGATGCAAGGGGTCAACAAGGGGTTCACAAGGAGTAGCAATGTACTTGTTCAAGTGATTTTCATGAAAAATCCCAAGCATCTCGTTTTTCCACTCACTAAAGAACTCTCCATCAAGCATAGGCACTCTACGTCTAAGACTCCCCAACGTAGATTCATCCATCTTCCTCCAATGGTGATTAAACCAAGGCAATGGAGACCAATGCTCTGATACCAATTGAAAGGATGGAGAAGAGGTGTCTAGAGGGGGGGGGGTGATTAGACCCTCAACAAGTAAAGATAGCAATTTCTAAGTTTTTCAAGTTGAGGTTGGCAATTAGCACAATTTCAAGCATTCACAAAACAATTCAAGCAAGCATGCAAAGAGTATATGAGCAACGGAAAGTAAATCATGCAACTTGCAAGAAAGTAAAGGGATGGGACTGGAGTGTGCAAACGCAATTGGAGACACAGATATTTTTGCCGTGGTTCTGATAGGTGGTGCTATTGTACATCCACGTTGGTGGAGACTTCAACCCACGAAGGGTAGCAGTTACGCGAGTCCACAGAGGGCTCCACCCATGAAGGGTCCATGAAGAAGAAACCTTGTCTATCCCACCATGTCCATCACCCACGAAGGACTTGCCTCACTTGGGTAGATCTTCACGAAGTAGGCGATCTCCTTGCCGTTACAAACTCCTTGGTTCAACTCCACAATCTTGACGGAGGCTCCCAAGTGACACCTAACCAATCTAGGAGACACCACTCTCCAAAAGGTAATAGATGGTGTGTTGATGATGAACTCCTTGCTCTTGTGCTTCAAATGATAGTCTCCCCAACACTCAACTCTCTCTCTCTCTCAGACATGGCTATGTTGGAAAGATTATTTGAGTGGAAAGCAACTTGGGGAAGCCTAGAGATCAAGATTCTTGTGGTTGGAATGGAATGTCTTGGTCTCAACACATGAGTAGGTGGTTCTCTCTCAGAAAATGAATGCTAGAAGTGTAGGAACGTTCTGATGGCTCTATCCACGAATGAAGAATGGGTGGAGGGGTATATATAGCCTCCACAAAAAATGTAGTCGTTACACCCAGATTCCCAAACTCGGTGAGACCGAATGGTAAAACTAGGTCAGACCGATTCAGGTCAAAACGTGAACCTTAGGATTTTCGGTGGGACCGGCAAGGTCAACTCAGTGGGACCGATGTGCAAGGGTTAGGGTAAAACCTCAACTCGTTTTGACCGATTACACAAACTCGGTGAGACTGATTTTGGTAATAAGCAAATAGAGAATTGGTCAAGCAAGCTTGGTGGGACCGATTGCACAAAATCGGTGGGACCGAAATTGTTGCAACAGGTAACAAAGAATTTGCAAGCCCATCTCGGTGAGACCGAGATCCCATCAGTGAGACCGAACTAATTAGGGTTTGGCAGTGGCTATGTCAAATGAACTCTGTGGCGCCGGATATATCAAATCGGTGGGGCCGAGTTTGACTTTTAGGTTTAGGACATATGTTGATATGAGAAAGTGGCTGAGGTTTTGGAGCATATCACTAAGCACTTTGAGCAAGCAAGCAAGCCATTAAGCAACACCTCATCCCCTTTTAATAGTATTGGCTTTCCTATGGACTCAATGTGATCTTGGATCACTAAAATGAAAATGTAGAGTCTTGAGATTCTGCCAATGTTTGTCCTTAGCATCTTGAAGGGGTTCCACATCCTCTTGTCCTTGCCACTCCGATGTTGAACTTATCTAAAATACACTAGGTAGAAATATTAGTCCAACAAGAGATATGTTGACATTAATTACCAAAATCACCCATGGAGCACTTGTGCTTTCACCAGGCATGGGGGGGGATGCCCTCGATTTCTAGCAGCACCTTGTAGCGCAGCATCGCATGCATAGCTTGCACCTGCCTGTTCCACTGGCGAAGAATAGCCGCACGCCTCTGTGGTCGATCGCCGGCAAAGCCGACAGCCTGTTCCTGTGCTCCGGGCGCGCAAAGACGACGAGGAAGTCTTCCGACCGGTAGCGATGCACCGAGACCCACTGCGCCTCAATCCCAACCTTGAAGTTTAGAGCTTCAAGAACAAACTCCGGTGAGATGCCACTTCTAGCCCCAGCAGCGTAGGCGACAATGGACTGCTGCAGGCGCCTCTCCATCTCGTCGAGCGACTGCGAGCACCGCATGATGCAAACCTCCTGCGGGTCGAACGCCGTGTCCAGGGGCAGCACGAGCCTCGGCGCCGGAAGCCAGAGTCATACCGCGTGGCCAGCGGCCGTGGAGGAGGGGGTGGGGCGGCAGGACGGTGTCGAGGGGCTACGGAGTGAACCGGCAGCGACGCTGCCTTCCGGCAGAGCCCGGTTGCCGGCCGAGTAGCCGTCGGCGCCATGACGGGCCACCTTGGCGGCCACTTGCCGCCGGAGCTCTTCCGGCGACATCGGACTGTGGGGACACGAGCATCCACTGGAGCCATGCCCCGGCAGGACACAGCGGATGCAAACCTCGGTGTTGGTGCAGTCCTGCCGGAAGTGGCCCTCCTCGAAGCAGCGGAAGCAGAGCCCAACCATCTCCGAGGATACCTCGCGGCAGAACTGCTGCTGGGGCCAGGTGGACCTCTCCTGCTCGGGCACCGACGCATGACGCCGCCGCCACATGGACCTCCTGGAGGGCGGCAGCTGGACCCAGGGAACCACGGAGCGGCGCTCATCCTCGACCGCACACGGACCAGAGGAGACCTCGGCCATCTCCGGGACGCAGGAGGAGGCCGAACAGGACGACGGCCCGAGCCCCGACACGACGGGACGGTCGTCCGCCGTCCGAGGGGGGGCGGAGGGGAGCGCGAGCACGCAGCCATGGCTGGAGGGAGGGGGTGGGTGG
The DNA here is from genome assembly GCF_018294505.1 of Triticum aestivum. Lineage (NCBI taxonomy): Eukaryota > Viridiplantae > Streptophyta > Magnoliopsida > Poales > Poaceae > Triticum > Triticum aestivum. The sequence goes on from NC_057813.1 coordinate 604,364,900, forward strand.
CCGTCGCAGCCGGAGTGGCGAGCGACGGGAGGAGGTGGACGCCAGCGTCGGAGTGACGCACGGCGGGCTCGCAGGCAGAGAGGAGAGGGAATTATTTATAAATACATGCATCTTGCTTATTGTATCATTGTTTGCACACATATTTTCGTTTCTTTGGGTATAAATACTTGTATTTTTTCATCCAACATAAAATCACCATAAGATGCATGCCCATAGTTCACACGGTCACACCCAACTGCAAGCAGCATATACAAGGATTTTTCGATGAACAAAAGAAAAATACAAACACAAGCAAGCTGCATCACTTGTCGAGGTTGAAGCTAAAAATACACTTACACGGGCAGTGGACCAGTGGTACATCCCAAGTATACAAGTAAGAGAGAAAAAAAATCCGACAACTGCATAACGGTGCACACGAGAAAAGGTAAGACAAAATGACCAGGCCAGCCCATCAAAAAGCCAACACATAAACAGTTTTAGATAAAACAAAAAAGCCTGGGCTCTAATGGTGATGTCATAAGTCGACTGTGACGTAGACAAGATTATTTTTGCTCCGTGGAGGATGTGTTTAAATCGCTGCAACATTTTCTACAAGGTTTGCCCGAAGAAAATGTACGATCCAACTGCAAAATTTTGTTGAGCACTTTGAATTTTTCTCCGACCACACAATTGGACGAACTAGAACTTGATTTAGATCGCAATCAAAGCCGCCCTCTCCTTAAAGAAGTTCAAGCAGCGGCGCTTAGACCGCAATCAGAGCCTTACACTCCCAGGCGCACCACTCGCGCGACGAAGCGCTCGGCTCCTGCTTGCACCACCAAGGCCACCCCGGCTGAAAACATGTTGTTAAGGACTCCGGGCTTGGTTCCCGAGGACCTCACCGTGATGATGCGGTCCAGGAGCTCAAGGACTTGTTCGACTCCCCTATTCCAGAGCAACACGTGAGAGTGATCGCGGCCTTGTTTGGCAAGACAGTTCCACTGCATGACAGGGAGGCAAGCGCGGCGAGAAGCGTTTGTTGACGATCAAAAGTGGCACAATCTTAAAGGTTGCTTAAAGCCATGTCAAGATTGATTCGAACTTATGATTGGAAGTCGCCATTGTAAGGTTTTTTTTTTAGAAGGTCAAGATGGATATGAAGATGGTCTGAAATGGAGTTCGGATGCCAAAGTTATGACAAGTTCAGATATGCTCATGTTGACACCAGATTAAAGAATGACTTGAAACCCAATTAAGATGGCCTCAAATGGAAAAGTTTTAACATGAAAGTTGTGCGTCTCGTCGAATCGGTTGATTTTGATATAAAAACGTCTCAATCAAAATTCGTATTCAAAAATTAGAGCTGAAAATGCGCGGATGCGTCAGGATGGCCGTACAGTCCAGGAATGATCATCCGGGTTTTGGATTTCTCCGAGGTTGGCCGGACACTCCGGGATGTCTGTCCGGATTTTTGGTTTTTCTGTCGCAGACTTCGGAAAACAGCCGAAAACCCCTTCATGATGGCCTCTGCTCAAAAAACGTTCAACACGAAAGTTGTTCGTCTCGTCGAAACGGTTAAGATTGCTTTTGGGCATGTTTTCATCTGAGGTCATTTACTGCCTCAAACATGACCCGCAAGATGCAGCCAGGTCATAAACCGAACACTTTTGAAAAGTTTGGATTCCGATGGACCCATCTAGGGTTTTGAACGTGAATTCTAAACCTTTCCTTACACGGCAAGTCCAGCCGCCTCTTATATACCTAAGTGGTGACGGCCCATTGAACAACAACACACACGCAAAACCCATCTACTTTTTACCCTCGTTCTACATCTCTCCCTTGTTCTTTCTCTCTCGTTCTTCGATCGTTCTTCGTCTTGAAGGGCAACGATCCTCGAGACTCTAGGGGCGGGCGAACCGACCTAGGGCAGCCCATAGCCGCCGCACGTCCAGACGGTGTCCCTCCGAGGTGTGTGGGGTTTCGGGTCCTGAAAAGCACCCGCCGGATTGCTTGCGTACCGCGCTTCCGGACGGGTCTCCTTCGGCATGAGCTGCGGTGCATCACCCTCGGCGTTGGAGGTACACGGTGACGTGTTCGTGTGAGAACACACTTTTTGGCGACTCCGCTGGGGAAGAAAGATCAAGAATCATCAACAACCATGTATGATCTCCCCAAGCCCTCGGAAGTTAGCGCTGATAACATCATTAAGCCCGGTCTTGATGAACTATCGCATGAACATCGCCAAGCCTACGAAGCGTTCAAGAAACAGCGTGAGGAGGATTTTGAGGCACTCAAGAAGTGCCGGGAGCAAGATTTGGAGGCATTTCTTGCAAATTTCAAGAAGGACCGTCAAGGTAACATTACTCTAGTTGGAAACGTCAATTTCCCTCCTCTCATGGATGAACAAGATGAAATCACTGTGAGTAAAGTTTTTTTCTCCAGAGCAAGTGGCTGTGATTGAAAGTCTTGTTAGTAAGGGTAATGTGATGACATACAATTATTTTGTGGAAAATACCAATGCTAAGAAAAATATGCCTCTGTCGTCTAGTTGTACTGCTGGTGTATCTGAAAACCCTAGTCCAACTTCGCCTATTTCATCGGCACCTCCTATACAACAACAATATAGTATGCCATTGATTTTATACCCTAGTCAAACAGACCAGCATGTGGCTGCACCTACATATCCTAATCCTATTATGAGTGTGTCCAATTCGGCTCAACATCGAATCACTTTGTCACACCACCCATAGGCGCAGGAATATTTGGTCTTCCGCCGAATTATGGTTCGGCGCCCATCCCACAAGTTGCACCACTAGCTAGTACTCAGGTTGCTCCTATGTCATTGCCACATACATCTTCATCTACCTCGGATCCAATTTTAACTAAATTAAGGGAGAATTTGCATAAGATTTTCGTAGAAACTTTACGAAACGAGCCGAAAGTAAAGAGTCGTGTGTACCAAAAGCCTTATCCTGAACACTTTGATGCTGTTTTGTACCCTCAAGGTTATAAGGTTCCTGATTTTGTCAAATTTAGTGGAGAGGGCACGAAAACAACATGGGAGAATGTTAGTCAGTATCTAGCGAAGTTGGGTGAAACATGGGAGAATGAAAGTGCATTTATTTCCATTATCTTTAACTGGTACCGCATTTTCATGGTTTGCAGCTTTACCACATGGTTCAATTCTCTTATGGTCGCAATTAGAGCAAAAGTTTCATGATCACTTTTATAGCGGCGATAATGAGCTTAAGTTATCACATCTTACATCGGTTAGGCAAAAACATGATGAATCGGTCATCGATTATGTCAAGAGATTTAGAGATATAAAGAACCGACGTTATAGCTTAGTGATAACTGAGGGAGACTTGGCGGATCTTGTTCTTAATGGTTTAAAACCTCACATTAAAGAGAGGCTAGAAACTTATGAGTTTTTGAATATTAACCAAGCCTTAAAAAAAGCTTTGGTTCAAGAGAGTCGAAGTAAAGAGATTCATAGGTCTACAACCGATCGGCCTAGAATGCAAATGGTTGAATACAATGATGATAATTCGGACGATGAGGTTGGTGTCTATACTACTGAGTGTTTTGGTCCTCAAAGGCCACATCCTGTACATGCAATGCTCTTAAGTCGATTCGCAAGAATCGTGATGAGGAGATGAAGTTTACTTTTGATATATCTAAGTGTGATAAAATATTTGATGCGCTCTTGCAAGATAAGATGATAAGAATATCACAAACCATACCGCCGTTTGACGAGCTGAAACAGCGTGCTTATTGCAAGTATCATAATTCATTTTCTCATGCTACTAATGATTGCAATGTTTTTTGACGACAGATATAATTGGCCATTAATGAGGACGACTGAATTTTGCTGAGATGCAAAGTTGATAAACAACCCTTCCCGATAAACACCATGGACTTGGAGGGAAAGAAAATGTTAATTCAGCCTAGCATAGCCGAATCTACTAATAAAGATAATGTTGTTATTGGTGAACCCAGGAAAGGGAAGGAGGGCGACAAAGTCTTGGAAAGAGAGGTTGTGCTTGATAAGCAACCCGATGGCAAGGAAGTATTGAGTATCACCATAAAAAATCCTGCACTCGGGGGGCAACCACAAGTACGAGAAGATGTTCATGTTAAATTTATCAAGCCCAAGAATTCAGAAGTTGGCAAGTGGGAAAAGAGTGAAGCTAAGTACAAGCGAATCAAGCCAACTTTTGATATGTTGTTATCCAAATATGCAAGTCAAGTGGCCGGTTCTAGCTCTAATCGGCCATCACATTCAAAGCGTTCAAGATCGCCTCCAGAGCACGAGTTTCAATGCTATGCAAGGCCATATGGGTCATGGGCATCGTCACCATGGATGTCACAACCCCCTATGCGCCATATTACATGGGAAACTTCAATGGAGGATGGGGGCAGCCCCAAATGGCTCCTTATGCTTTTCATATGGGGTGGCCAGCACCTAGAAGGCCTGATCGTGAGAGGTTTTATTATCCCACACAAGGCCATTTGAGCTATGGTGCTAATCGGCCAACAAAAATTTCCCCAAGTAAGGCCAATAAAAAAGTGTGGCGTGTTAAGTCACCTAAAGCGGAAATTTCAGAATGCAGCAAGCAAAAGGAGATCAAAAGGCCGATTGTTGCTAACCTGGCTAATTCTAATGGTGATATTGTTATTGTTCAGCAGGGTTCCATGGTTAATGATCATGAGGCTGGCACAAGCAAGGCCAAACCTAGGGATCCCAAATATACCCAGCCTAAGTGGTGTCCTCCCGGTTTAACTAAAACCATGAAAAGGAGATTACAACGCATGAGGAACCACTAGAAGGTAGAGCGCAAACAAGAGAACACTAGTAGAAAAAGGCCCATTTGTCCCGGTTCGTAAGGCCCATTTGTCCTGATTGCCGAACCAGGACTAAAGTGTCGGTACTAAAGCCCAACACCTTTAGTCTCGGTTCGCCCATGAAGCGGGATAGATGGGGCTCCACGTGGCCGCTACGGCCTGCCTAGGCAGGAGGGCCTTTTGTCCTGGTTGGTGGCACCAACCAGGACCAAAAGGCATCCACGCGTCAGCACTTCACGGGCTGGGGTTTTTGTTTTTTTCTAAAATGGGGTGGGGTTGGGGGGTTTTGGGGGTTTTGTAGGGTTAATTTAGGGGTTTCATATATTGTGTTAGCTAGCTAATATAGAGAAGTGTCCTCTCTTATCTCCGTGCTTGGTTGACGCTATGTACTATACATATAGAGAGGACTCAACACGCTAGCTAGCTAGTAAGCAAATGAAGGAAACATTTAAGTACAGAAGATCGTCATGAACATATATAGAAAGAAGTGATCGACCTCTCCTTCTTTGAGAGATTGGTCGAACAACAAGTTTTCGTTTATCTATCCGACGCTACTGGCTACATATATACAATATAAGACCTCTTACAATCCCCGAACATCTGAACTCAAGTTCCACATGGTATTCTCGGTCTTTGTCGACGACGTGGTCAAGAAAGAATCTGGCCAAGAAAGAATCCCGCCAATTTCTCTTGAATTTCTTGTATGCGATCTTGTGGTAGGAGTTCATCCTGCATCTGCCACATCTAATTTGAAGAAGGGGGTCAATACATATATATGAATGAAAATCAACACAAATTATGGTAATAAAATAAAATTGTGAATATTATTGCTTATGCACTTCATATTGTATTTTAGAGTAGCCTGATAGTCCATTTTGCATCATGTTTTTATATCGATATTTATTGCATTATGGGTTGTTATTACACATTATGTCACAATACTTATGGCTATTCTCTCTAATTATACAAGGTTTATCATGAAGAGGGAAAATGCCGGGAGTAGGGATTCTGGCTGGAAAAGGAGCAAATATTGGAAACCTATTCTACACAGCTCCAAAAGTCCTGAAACTCCACGAAAGTCATTTTTGGAATTAATAAGAATTATTGAGCGAAAGAAGGACCAGAGGGGGCCCACACCCTGGCCACGAGGGTGGGGGGCGCGCCCACCCCTACTGGACGCGCCCCCTGCCTCGTGGGTCCCCTGGTGGCCCTCCGATGCACATCTTCTGCTATATGAAGGCGTTTACCCTAGAAAAATCATATTCAAGCTTACGGGATGAAACTCTGCCGCCACGAGGTGGAACCTTGGCGGAACAAATCTAGGGCTCCGGCGGAGCTGTTCTGCCAGGGAAACTTCCCTCCGAGAGGGAGAAATCATCACCATCGTCATCACCAACGATCCTCTCATCGAAAGGGGGTCAATCTCCATCAACATCTTCACCAGCACCATCTCCTCTCAAAACCCTAGTTCATCTCTTGTATCCAATCTTGTATCAAAACCACAAATTGGTACCTGTGGGTTGCTAGTAGTGTTGATTACTCCTTGTAGTTGATGCTAATTGGTTTACTTGGTGGAAGATCATATGTTTAGATCCTTAATGCATATTAATACTCCTCTGATCATGAACATGAATATGCTTTGTGAGTAGTTACAATTGTTCCTGAGGACATGGGTGAAGTCTTGCTATTAGTAGTCATGTGAATTTGGTATTCGTTCGATATTTTGATGAGATGTATGTTATCTCTCCTCTAGTGGTGTTATGTGAACGTCGACTACATGACACTTCACCACTATTTGGGCCTAGAGGAAGGCATTGGGAAGTAATAAGTAGATGATGGGTTGCTAGAGTGACAAAAGCTTAAACCCTAGTTTATGTGTTGCTTCGTAAGGGGCTGATTTGGATCCACTAGTTTCATGCTATGGTTAGGTTTACCTTAATACTTATTTTGTAGTTGTGGATGCTTGCAATAGGGGTTAATCATAAGTGGGATGCTTGTCCAAGAAAGGGCATTACCCAAGCACCGGTCCACCCACATATCAAATTATCAAAGTAACGAACGTGAAACATATGAGCGTGATGAAAACTAGCTTGACGATAATTCCCATGTGTCCTTGGGGGCACTTTTCTCATTATAAGAACTTGTCCAGGCTTGTCCTTTGCTAAAAAAGGATTGGGCCACCTTGCTGCACCATATTTACTTTCATTGCTTGTTACCCGTTACAAATTATCTTATCACAAAACTATCTGTTACCTACAATTTCAGTTCTTGCAGAGAATACCTTACTGAAAACCGCTTGTCATTTCCTTCTGCTCCTCGCTGGGTTCGACACTCTTACTTATCGAAAGGACCATGATAGATCCCCTATACTTGTGGGTCATTAAGACTCTTTTCTGGCGCCGCTGTCGGGGACCGAAGCGCCTTTGGTGAGTGGAACTTGGTAAGGGAACATTTATATAGTGTGCTGAAATTTTCTGTCACTTGTTACTATGGAAACTAATCCTTTGAGGGGCTTGTTCGGGGCATATTCGTCCCGACCAGTAGAGCAAAGATTTGCTCCTCAACCTACTGAACCTAGTGAAAATGTTTACTTCGAGATTCCTTCGGGTATGATAGAGAAACTGCTAGCTAATCCCTTTGCAGGAGATGGAACATTGCATCCCGATTTACACCTTATCTATGTGGATGAAGTTTGTGGATTATTTAAGCTTGCAGGTATACTCGATGTTGTTGTTAAGCAGAAGGTCTTCCCTTTATCTTTGAAGGGAGACGCATTGACATGGTATAGGCTATGTGATGATACGGGATCTTTGAACTATAAACGACTGAAATTGGAATTTCACCAGAAGTTCTATCCTATGCATCTTGTTCATCATGATCGTAATTATATATATAATTTTTGGCCTCGCGAAGGAGAAATAATCTCTCAAGCTTGGGGGAGGCTGAAGTCAATGTTATATTCACGCCCCAATCATGAGCTCTAAAGAGATATGATTATTCAAAAAAATTATGCTCGGCTTTCTCTCAATGATCGCACCATGCTCGATACTTCTTGTGCTAGTTCTTATATGCTGAAGAATATTGAATTCAAGTGGGATTTATTGGAAAGAATTAAATGCAACTTTGAAGATTGGGGTTCCGACGATGGTAAGGAGTCAGGTATGACACCTAAGTTTGATTGTGTTAAACCTTTTATGGATACCGATGCTTTTCGTGGATTTAGCGCTAAATATGGACTTGACTCTGAGATAGTAGCTTCTTTCTGTGAATCTTTTGCTACTCACGTTGATCTCCCTAAGGAGAAGTGGTTTAAATATAATCCTCCCACTGAACTAAAAGTAGTTGCACCTGTTATGGTTGAAGAAAAGACTATCATTTATAATGATCCTATTGTTCCTTCCACTTATATTGAGAAACCACCTTTCCCTGTTAGGATAAAGGATCATGCTAAAGCTTCAACTGTGGTTCGTAAGAGTAATAATAGAACGTATACACCTCCTGAGCAAATTAAATTTGAACCTAGTATCGCTATGGTTAAAGATCTCTTGGCTGATAATATTGATGGTCATGTTATTTATTTCTGTGAACAGGATGCTAACATTGTTAGACCCGATGCTAAGATACATAGACCTATTGTAGGCATGCCTGTTATTTCTGTTAAAATAGGAGATCATTGTTATCATGGCTTATGTGATATGGGTGCTAGTGCTAGTGCAATACCTCATTCCTTATATAAAGAAATCATGCATGACATTGCACCTGCTGAGATAGAAGATATTGTTGTTACAATTAAGCTTGCCAATAGAGATACTATTTCACCAATTGGGATTGTTAGAGATGTCGAAGTCTTGTGTGGGAAGGTTAAATATCCTGCTGATTTTCTTGTTCTTGGTTCCCCACAAGATGACTTTTGTTCCATTATATTTGGTAGACCCTTCTTGAATACTATTAATGCTAGGATTGATTGCAAAAAGGATATTGTTACAATTGGCTTGGGGGATATGAAACATGAATTTAATTTTGCTAAATTTCGTAGACAACCCCATGATAAAGAATTGCCTAGTAAGGATGAAATTATTGGTCTTGCTTCTATTGCCGTGCCTCCTACTGATCCTTTAGAACAATATTTGCTAGACCATGAAAATGATATGTTTATGAATGAAAGAAGGGAAATAGATGAAGTATTCCTTCAACAGGGTCCTATTCTGAAACACAACTTGCTTGTTGAAATCCTAGGGGATCCTCCTCCACCCAAGGGTGATCCCGTGTTTGAGCTCAAACCTTTACCTGATAATCTTAAATATGCTTCTCTTGATGAAAAAAGATATATCATGTTATTATTAGTGCTAACCTTTCAGAGCAGGAAGAGGAAAGATTATTGAAAACTCTGAAGAAGCACCGTGCTTCTGTTGGATATAGTCTTGATGATCTTAAGGGCATTAGTCCCACTCTATGCCAACACAAAATTAAATTGGACGAAGGCTCCAAACCAGTTAGAGATCATCAACGGTGTTTAAATCCTAAGATGAAAGAAGTGGTAAAAAAGGAGATACTAAAGCTTCTTGAGGCAGGAATAATTTACCCCGTTGCTGATAGTGATTGGGTAAGTCATGCCCATTGCGTCCCTAAGAAGGGAGGTATTACTGTTGTTCCTAATGATAAAGATGAATTTATTCCGCAAAGAATTATTACAGGTTATAGGATGGTAATTGATTTCCGTAAATTAAATAAAGCTACTAAGAAAGATCATTACCCTTTACCTTTTATTGATCAAATGCTAGAAAGACTATCCAGACACACACATTTCTGCTTTCTAGATGGTTATTCTGGTTTCTCTCAAATACCTGTGTCAGCGGACGATCAATCAAAAACTAACTTTACTTGCCCTTTTGGTACTTTTGCTTATAGACGTATGCATTTTGGTTTATGTAATGCACCTGCTACCTTTCAAAGATGTATGATGGCTACATTCTATGACTTTTGTGAAAAGATTTGTGAGGTATTCATGGATGACTTCTCTGTTTATGGATCCTCTTTTGATGATTGCTTGAGCAACCTTGATCGAGTTTTGCAGAGATGTGAAGACACTAGTCTCGTCTTGAATTGGGAAAAGTGCCACTTTATGGTTAATGAAGGCATTGTCTTGGGGCATAAAATTTTCGAAAGAGGTATTGAAGTTGGTAAATCTAAAGTTGATGCTATTGAAAAGATATCGTGTCCCAATGACATTAAAGGTATAAGAAGTTTCCTTCGTCATGCCGGTTTTATAGGAGGTTCATTAAGGACTTTTATAAAATCTCTAGGCCTCTGACTAATCTATTGCAAAAATATATTCCTTTTGTTTTCGATGATGATTGTGTAGAAGCATTTGAAGTACTTAAGAAAGCTTTGATCACTGCACCTATTGTTCAGCCACCTGATTGGAATTTACCCTTTGAAATTATGTGCGATGCTAGCGATTATGCCGTAGGTGCTGTTCTAGGACAAAGAGTTGATAAGAAACTAAATGTTATCCAGTATGCTAGTAAAACTCTTGACACTGCCCAGAGAAATTATGCTACTACTGAAAAAGAATTCCTAGCAGTTGTACTTGCATGTGATAAGTTCAGACCTTATATTGTTGATTCTAAAGTAACTATTCACACTGATCATGCTGCTATTAAATATCTTATGGAAAAGAAAGATGCTAAGCCTAGACTTATTAGATGTGTTCTCTTGCTCCAAGAATTTGATTTGCATATTATTGATAGAAAGGCAGCTGAGAACCCCGTTGCAGACAACTTGTCTAGGTTAGAGATTGTGCTTGATGACCCACTACCTATTGATGATAGCTTTCCTGATGAACAATTAGCGGTCATTAATGCTTCTCGTACTGCTCCATGGTATGCTGATTATGCTAATTACATTGTTGCTAAATTTATACCACCTAGTTTCACATACCAGCAAAAGAAAAAGTTCTTTATGATTTAAGACATTACTTCTAGGATGGCCCACACCTTTATAAAGAAGGAGTAGATGGTGTTATTAGACGTTGTGTACCTGAGCATGAACAGGAACAGATCCTACGCAAGTGTCACTCCGAACCATATGGAAGACATCACGCTAGAGATAGAACTGCACATAAGGTATTGCAATCCGGTTTTTATTGGCCTGCTCTCTTCAAAGATGCCCGTAAGTTTGTCTTGTCTTGTGGTGAATGTCAAAGAATTGGTAATATTAGTAGACGCACTAGTAGAAAAAGGACCTAATATGAGACACATTAGTGCCGGTTTGATTTTGAGCCGGCACTAACGTGTCCAACAGTACCAGTTCCAATGGCTAGCCGGCCGTTCTCATTAGTACCGTTTCGTGGCGACCCTTTAGTACCGGTTCGTGCAGCGAACCGGTACTAAAGAGAGTGGTGGTAGGGTGTTGTCAGTCTAGGGCCCCTCCAGCACCTTTAGTACCCGTTCGTGGCACGAACCGGTACTAAAGGTCGACCTACATAAACCCTTCGTCCACCCGAGCCACTCTGTTCTTCCCCTTTCCCCTCACTTCCTCCGTTCTTCCCCTCTCTTCCTCGAGCTCCTCACAATTTTTTCCCAAAACTTGTCAAGATTTGAAGGCCCCCATCCATTCAAATGATCACAAAGGTTAGCAAATTTGTCCTTTCAACTCTCATTGCTAGATTAGCTCTTGCAATGCTTTGTATAGTGATTAATTTGGGAGGAATTATATTTGCTAGTATTTGATTTATATGCAATTTGAGGTCAAAAATAACACTTAGTTTGCATATGTAGGTGTGGTTTACTTAGTGCCTGCTAAATCTCCGTCGTAACCACCGTCGATCGCCCGCACCGTCCCGTCGCCAGCACCACCTTGTGGTGAGGCTCTTCTTCATGAATGTTTTACATTACCAAATTGATGTTTGTGTGATTTGGATATATAGTTACTCGTATAATTATCTTACCCATACGTTGTTTGTTATACATAGTGCCATGGTTTTGATATCCGTCCCCGTCGGCCCTCGTCCTTGTTATGATTCGGATGTGGTATATTCTCATTTAAAACTAGTTGTTGCATTTCGTGTTTATGACAAATTATGCCCATCAAGTTGACATAGATATTTTTATCTAGGAGGTATGTGAACCGGAAATTCCAACTGACCCTATTATCGAGAGGTTAAATTTAGTTGAAAGAGAAAACGAGTATTTGAAAGAAAAATTGAAAAGAATTGAGGGGGAGAAGATGGAATTGGAGTTGCATGTTGCAGATGTCGTCGATGATCACAAGATCAAGATGGAGAAAATGAGGTAGAAGATTAGAAAGATTAGAAAATATGCCATTGATAGTGTGGCTTGGTATCATTATGTTGTTGGATCAATTGTTACCTTAATTGCGATCTTCATCGCATTTGTTGTTTCATTTAAATTCTTTAGCTAGAGAGTTATTTGTATGTTGCATTTAATTAAGTGTTGTATATGAACTTTATGTATGAACTTGTATTAATTTGGTCTATTCGGTGTTGTGTAATGAAGATGAGCCGACAATGGATGTATGATGACAGATGCTCTCCCGAGTTCATTAATGGCGTGCATACTTTTCTACTTGCCGCTGAGGCAAACAAGCGGGCGGATGGTTTTATGCCTTGTCCATGTGTTGGCTGTAAGAATGGTCACAGTTACTCTACGTCAAGAACCATTCACGTCCACCTATTTGAGTCCGGTTTCATGCCCCACTATAATGTTTGGACCAAGAACGGAGAAATAGGGGTTATGATGGAAGACAATGAAGAAGAAGAGGACGACGACGGCTATCCTGGCCATGGGTTCCCTGAATATGATGATACAACAATGGGAGAAGAAGCCGAGCCGGCAATGCAGAAAGAAGCTGAAGAAGAGGCATCAGATGAGCCCGCTGATGATCTAGGTCGGGCCATTGCCGATGCAAAGAGAAACTGCGCAAGTGATCTGGAGAGGACAAAGTTGCAGCGCATGTTAGAGGATCACAAGAAATTGTTGTACCCGAATTGCGAAGCTAACAAAAAAAAGTTGGGCACCACACTTGAATTGCTGCAATGGAAGGCAGAGAATGGTGTATCTGACAAGGGATTTGGAAAGTTGCTGGTAATAATAAAGAATATGCTTCCAAAGGACAATGAATTGCTCGAGAGTACGTATGAAGCAAAGAAGGATGTCTGCCCTCTAGGGTTAGAGGTTCAAAAGATACATGCATGTCCTAATGACTGCATCCTCTACCGTGGTTAGTGCGAGGATTTGAATGCTTGCCCGGTATGCGGTGCATTGCATTATAATATCAGTCGCGATGACCCTGGTGATGTCGAGGGTGAGCGCCCCAGGAAGAAGATTCCTGCCAAGGTGATGTGGTATGCTCCTAAAATACCACGGTTGAAACGTTTGTTCCAAAACAAAGAGCATGTGAAGGCGATGCGGTGGCACGCAGAAGACCGTAAGAAAGACGGAAAGTTGAGAGTACCCGCTGACGGTTCGTAGTGGAGAAAAATCGAGAGAAAGTACTGGGAGGAGTTTGCAGGTGACCCAAGGAACGTATGGTTTGGTCTAAGCGCAGATGGCATTAATCCTTTTCGGGAGCAGAGCAGCAACCATAGCACGTGGCCTGTGAATCTATGTTTGTATAACCTTCCTCCTTGGTTGTGCATGAAGTGGAAGTTCATTATGATGCCAATGCTCATCCAAGGCCCTAAGCAACCCGGCAACGACATTGATGTGTACCTAAGGCCATTAGTTGAAGAACTCTTACAACTGTGGAATGGAATAGGTGTACGTGCGTGGGATGAGCACATGGGGGAAGAATTTTACCTAAAGGCGTTGCTGTTCGTGACCATCAATGATTGGCCTGCTCTCAGTAACCTTTCAGGATAGACAAACAAGGGATACCGCGGATGCGCGCACTGTTTGGATGATACCGACAGTATATATTTGAATAGTTGTAAGAAGAATGTGTACCTGGGACATCGTCGATTTCTTCCGAGCAGGCATCCCGTAAGAAAGAAAGGCTAGCATTTCCAAGGTGAGGCAGATCACCGGACGAAGCCTCGCCACCGTACTGGTGCTGATGTACATGATATGTCAAGGATTTGAAGGTAATCTTTGGAAAGGGTCCTGGCGGACAACCTGTTCCGAAGGACGCTGACGGACGCGCACCCATGTGGAAGAAGAAATCTATATTTTGGGACCTGCCATATTGGAAAGACCTAGAGGTCCGCTCCGCAATCGACATGATGCACGTGACGAAGAATCTTTGCATGACCCTGCTTGGATTTTTGGGCGTGTATGAGAAGACAAAAGATACACCAGAGGCATGGGAGGACCAGCAACGTATGCACGGAAAAGACGACATACATCAGGGTCAGGCCAGCTACGCTCTTACAAAAGAAGAGAAGGAAATCTTCTTCGAATGCCTGCTCAACCTGAATGTACCGTCTGGCTTCTCGTCGAATATAAAGGGAATAATAAATATGACAGAGAAAAAGTTCCAGAACCTAAAGTCTCATGACTGCCACGTGATTATGACGCAACTCCTTCCGGTTGCATTGAGGGGGCTTCTACCGGAAAATGTTCGATTGGCCATTGTGAAGCTATGTGCATTCCTCAAGGTAATCGATCCAGAAATCATACCAAGGTTACAGAATGATTTGGTGCAATGTCTTGTCAGTTTTGAGTTGGTGTTCCCACCATCCTTCTTCAACATCATGACGCAAGTCCTAGTTCACCTTTGCAAAGAGATTAACGTTTTGGGTCCTGTATTTCTACACAATATGTTCCCCTTTGAAAGGTTCATGGGAGTCTTGAAGAAATAAGTTCATAACCGTGCTAGGCCAGAAGGAAGCATCTCGAAGGGCCATGAAAATGAGGAGGTCATTGAGTTTTGTATTGACTTTATTCCTAACCTTAAGCCGATTGGTGTTCCTGAATCGCGGCATAAGGGCAAACTGGAAGGAAAAGGCACGCTAGGAGGGCATCAAATAATATGTATGGACGGGCATTCTCTCATTGAAGCACACTACACAGTTCTACAGAATTCCGCCTTGGTGGCTCCGTATATGGAGGAACACAAGAATTTTCTACAGTCCAAACACCCGGAGAAGTCTGACGACTGGATTACACGCGAACAAACGAGGACTTTCGCCGGTTGGTTGGAGAAACGTGCCCTGAATGATGGCGATATTCAAAATGACAAGTACTCGCTGTCCCAGTTACCATCTGCGAATATAATGACTTTCAAAGGGTACCAGATAAATGGGAATACATTTTACACGATCGCCCAAGATAAGAAGAGAACAAACCAAAACAGTGGTGTCCGCTTTGATGCAACAACCAACACGAAAAAGGAAACATATTTTGGTTACATAGAGGACATATGGGAACTTAACTATGGATCAGGTGATTTGAAGGTCCCTTTGTTTCGGTGCAAATGGGTCAATATGACACGAGGCGGGGTAACGGAAGACCCGCAGTACGGAATGACAATAGTGGATCTCAACAATCTTGCGTATGCAGACGAACCATTCGTCCTAGCCAATGATGTGGCGCAGGTTTTTTATGTGAAAGACATGTCTACCAGGCCGAGAAAAAGAAAAGATAAGGAAGCGAATGGATCATACGACGAGCCAAAGCGCCACATAGTTCTTTCAGGAAAAAGAAACATCATGGGAGTGGATGACAAGACAGACATGTCAGAAGATTATGAAAAGTTTGATGAAATTGCTCCATTCACAGTGAATATTGACCCGAGCATCCAGTTAAATGATGAAGATTTTCCATGGCTACGGCGCAAAGGGACACACGAGAAGAAAAAGTTTCACACCCAAAGATCTGGGATGTGATCGGCTTCACTATCATCACTTTCTTCTGTGTTTCACACCCAGGAGGGAATGTCTGTAATAGTTAGGGTAGTTAATTATGTGTTTTGGCATTTGAAACGCGAAGAAATTTTATGTGCAAACAAATTCTTTTCATGCATTTACTGATTTTTTCCAGCTAAATGACCTTGAAATTGAAAAGCATTTGAAATGAACTCAGAAAAGGCTGAAAGTTGGCATGGTATCATAATTTCATACAAATAGCATGTGCAAAAAAGTAGAGAGGGTTATGGCAAAAACTGGATACACTTCGTGTACAAAATGGACAATCTTTTTCGAAGTATCAGGGTTTCCGACGAAAACTGAAATGTTACAAAGGCATTTCATTTTTTAAATAACCTAAGCATTACCAAATTGAATATAATGATAAAACACACTAATATTAAACATAAGAAAAAAATAATCACTGAAAAATCTTTTTTCAAAGTTAAGTTATTCACAAACTAGTGATTCACACAAATTTCAAATAATTCAAAATTTAAACTATTCAAATTTGAAAACTACCGGCACTAACAGATCAAAGTTTGTAAATTTTTGTACCTAAAGCAAAAATATTCACAAAGAAACTGTAAATACAGCAAAAAACAACTCAAAAATAAATAAAACAAAAAAAAGCAAAACAATAAGAAAATAAAAAAGCCCGCCTACTGGGCCAAAGCGGCCTGCATACGACTAGAAACTCAACCTTTTGTTGGGCCAGGATGCAGGCCCACAAAGGCCCAGTAGGCCCACATGGCAGCAATGAATTGGTAGGCCGAGTAGGCCTGCTTAGGAGAGGAGCTCGAAAGAGCTACCGCACTGGGGCTTATAAACCAGTGCGGTAGCCCTTCGACTAGCGAGGTGGGACTAAACTTGGCGCACCGCACTGCGCCAGCGCACCCCTTTAGTACCGGGTGGTGGCTCCAACCGGTACTAAAGACCCCCCCCCCTTTAGTACCGGGTGGAGCCACCACCCGGTACTAAAGGGGGTGCGCTTCCCGCCGCTTGGCCTGGCCAAAACAGACCTTTAATACCGG
>NC_057813.1:604381989-604397894 GCF_018294505.1 Triticum aestivum
GTCCCGTCGCCCCGTCATCGCCGCCCCGTCGTCGCCTCGCCGGTGAGCTCGCCCCGGCCGCCATGTCCACACACACTATACACACACACACTACACACACACTACACACACACACATTATTAGTTTGTCTTGTTAAATTTTTTTCTGTTTTTTAGTTATAGAAATGTTAGGAAATTATTCTGTTTTTTAGTTATATAAATATTAGAAATGTTAGTTATATAGAAATGTTATAAATGTTTTCTGTTTTTTAGTTATAGAAATATTTATAGAAATGTTAGCAACTTTTCTGTTTTTTAGTTATAAAATATTAGAAATGTTATAGAAATGTTAGTTATATAATCAGGAAATTTTAGAATTAGTTTTAGTTAGATGAATTAGATTAATGTCAAATTGTTAGAATTTGCATATATATATAGAATTTAAGTTAACACAATCCAATCATTTCAAAAATGTTACTTTTTGCGGGCATATAGTATTTGTTCTCGATGATATGCCTGGCTCGCATCCTCGCGGTCGACCCGTTCGCGACGACGTCATGCTTCAAAGGACACATGTCCGGGACTGGGCTCCGCCAGGCTGGCACTGGGAGGTGCTACCTGGAGGGGCGCGCCGCTTGGTGAGGAACCCAACCTCGAGTCCCGTTGTCAACCCTGATCTTCTTTGGTGACGTTCGCGTGGGCCACATTCGGTGCAGAGGCAGCCGGCCCCGCTGGAGGTGGTGCATCGCCGTGTCAGGGAGGAAGATGAGCACGTCCATCGGTACATGGCTGCTATGGATGACGTCAGCTTCTCCACTACTTGGCGGGTTCTTTGGGCAGATGACCGGAGATATGATCCTGTGATGGTTCCTTCTCTTTGGGTGTGCACCGCCCCCGCCCCAGGAACCGCGAGTGGTGCCCTAGATTCTTCTGTAGTACTCGATCTTTATTAGGTACCTAGCCAGTGATGCATTCGATATATAATATTCGAGATGATGTATTCGAGATTATATATATTAAGACGATGATGTATTCGAGATTATATATTCGAGACGATGTATTCGAGATTCAGTTTTTCCTTATTGATTAATTGCATCCATGCATTGTAATTTGAATACTAAATTGTTTTATATTTCTTCTGTATTAATTAGTAAAGTAAAAGCTATGGCGGACAATATCGGTAGAGAGAGAGAAGAGGAATTGTTCGACATCATACGCAGCCCTCAGAGGCTAGATGATCTGAATGATGACGGCTCCCAATATCTGAACAATACCGGAGAGGGTGACGAAAAGATATTCGATCTCGACGACCGAGCTGATGAAGTCATGAACTATGATTATGATGACACAGACAATGTTAGTGATGACACAGACAATGCTGATCTTCAAATAACAAAGACTTCCGGCGAGGTATATAGTTATATAAGCATGCATCCTGGTGATCATCACATGTTTTTTTATTGAAGATATATTAATGAATCAATCTTTCTTCTTTCAGCCCTCCGGATCGAGCAAATCTGCTTCTACAGACAGCAAGACAAAGTGAGGCCCGGGCAGATTGTTGAAGGATGGTGTAAAGTACCACATCGAATCCACAAAACTTAGTGGTGAACCCCTCATGCCTAAGAACGTTGCGGACAAGTGGACTCGTCAGTGCAGAGTTCTTATGAAGGACAAACTCCCGATCTCCATTCAAGAATGGAAAGAGCCAAAGACTAAACGTCCAGGTGTTACTTGGGTCGATGGCAGAGCCAAAGAAGACCTGGTGAAATCTCTGATGGAACATTTCACCCTACCAGATCATTTCACTAAAGCAGATGTGGAGAAAGTCAAGGCCGCTGCTCTTAAGAAGATGGCAATTGCGTTCAACACCCACAAGAAAACTGTATGGGCCAACTACCTTGCTAATGAAAGGAAGACTCCAGATTTCAAGGGAACACTGGAGAAGCAAAGAGAACACTGGGACGATTTCGTGACCTTCAAGGATTCAAAATTATCTAAGGAACGGTCGATGAAAAACAAGGCAAATGCCGCAAGAAAGACGTAGTTCCATAGGCTGGGTCCAGGTGGCTACGTGGTGGTATTGCCTAAGTGGGATAAGTCTGAGCAAGAGATGGAGGGTGCAGGGGTCACTCCAATTACTAGGAGCTGGCCCCCAGGTGTAGAACTTCGTTCTATGCGCATGGGGGGGGCGTTGGACCCGAAGACAGGCCTGGTTTTGATGAAGGCAAGTCTAAAAGGAGCCGAACAAAAGATACTTGACGCAATAGAAGAAGCTCGAGCGGGGGTGTTCACGCCCAACAGAGAGAACGATGAGCTTACGCGCACCCTGGGAAATCCTGAACACCCGGGAAGAACACGAGGCATGGGTGTTATTCCCTGGTATGAGGGCTTTTCGGACTGGAATGACGACTACAGGTCCCGTGCAAGAAAGAAGATGGAGGAGGAAAAGAAGAGGAAGCTGGAGGAGGAGCAGAGGAAGCAGGACGCAGAACGTCTTCAAGGCCTAGAAGCAAGGCACGCGGAACTGGCACTCAAATTCCAGCAGCAGCAGCAGCAGCAGATCGACTCACTTAGCCAGGAAAGGGGGTCTCAGCAGCGGCAGCAGCAAGCGGATGATCATCCGGCATTGGATAGCACCGTCCCATCCATGCCGAGAAGCAGCGTTGGTTCTGCCCCGGGCGACACACTGCTGGATACATACCCTGTGGATGACATCATAGAGAACACTAACTGTGAGCAACACTCCAAAATGAAGAACATATCCATGAAGGTGGCGGGCGGCATTGCTTTTCCACTTACCCCCGAAGCAACCTACCATTGCATCCCGATTCCAGAGGGCTATGCTCGTGTCATGGTTGATGAAGTGGTGGACCCATATTCGGGGCTAATGCTTGACATTCCTGGAGGTGAAGACGAGCGCACACTAGGACACGCCATACATCATATCATCCTATGGAGAAAGGATTGCATCATCTTTCGAAGTCCACCGACACCGCATCGTCTGCCGAGTCCTCGAAGTCCGTCACCGAGTCAGCAGACTCCCGCTCCTCCAAGTCCACGGACGGGTGAGACGACTCCTCCTCGAAGTCCGCCACCACCTCCAAGTCCCCGAACGCGTGAGCTGACTCCTCCGGTTTCATGTCCGGCACAGCGTCATGCCACTTCTCCGGTTTCAAGTCCGGCACCGTGTCAGGCCACACCTCCTGCTTCAAGTCCGGCACATTGTCAGCCCACTTCTCCTGGTCCAACTCCACGTCAGCCGTCTCCGCCGTCTCAGCAATCGCAGAAGAGACATGCCGCAGCTTTGGTGCGTAGCGGTACGAGTCAAGGTAGTTCAGGAAGTACAGGCGGAGACAAGCAATATAAATATGGTCCAAGCCTCGCTCCTCTTCCTCAGAGGCCTTACGACATGACCGAGGAGAAAAACGCAGCCATAGTGCAGGCCCAAGTGGACACCCATTTTGGACCGAAACCGGCACCACCGCCAAAGGAGAAAGTGCCTGAGAAAACGATTGACCACTTCATTCATATGGCTAGAGCACCAGCTCCCAAGCCTGTTGACTCAGACTATGAGCGTTAAATCAGAAAGCTACATCGAGCACGGCTACGGAAGGAAGCGAGCTCGAGCTTGAGCCAACAAGCAGCTGGCAAAAAATGCGGGAAAACCGTTCCCCAGCTGGGAGAACAGGCGGCGCAAGAGAACCCCCCGCTTGTTGTGCCAACAACACATGAGAGGAGTACGCGCGCCAAATATTATTGTGGGCAAACCGTTAGCATTCCCCAGCAGGGCGATGTGGTAATAACGGAGGAGCATATAATGCAGGCTGAAATGCTCAAGATCTTTGTTGGACAACTCCTCGAAATGGAGCCCGTGTCTCCGCTTAAAGAATCGGAAATAAAATGGAAATATGCCTGGGGCCAACCTTTGGTCCATCCAGACAAGGTCCAGGACCTCCCAACGAGAATGTATGAACATGACCAAGATTTCCAATCGAGTGTCCCTCATGGTGAATGTCAAGAAGGAGCATTATTACCATGAGAAAGCTCTGTCCATTGAGTATTCAGAACTATATCAGTTATTCAATCAAGACGCACTCGACAAGTCTATCGTTAGTTGCTATTGTCTGTAAGTGATTTCTTTCTGTAATTTAAGTCTCAAGCTAATTATGTAGTGATAATTTTGATCAATCATTACATGTAATTATCCTCGCTATATTCTTTTCTGTGGTATTATATGTAGGATGAAGATGTATGAAATGAAAAAATCTGGACACTATGGCATTGGGTTCATTGACCCAAATACCATTAATGAGGACATATGGAAGTTTCCATTTTATCAAGCAGCTGTAAAGGCCAGCATGGTAGAGTTCTTGAAGCGCCTCAATAGCAATGAGGATATACTACTTCCTTACAACTTCCCGTGAGTCACACTGTCTTGTACTACAAATTTTGTTTTTGCTTACTAGCTAGCTAGATGTTAATAATTAAGTGTATACGGTTTACGGTAGTTCATTAAGTTTATGCACATGCCCGCTTATTTAAGACATGCAAACGTGTGCGCATGCAGTTGGCACTGGGTCTTGATAGACATTAAAGTTGAGGAAGGAAAAGTTGAATTACTGGACTCGCTAACTAAAGAAGAAAGTGAGTTCACCATCGTGAAGGGGATAGTCAACAGGTAATTTCAATCATTATTAACTATATATATCTCGGCCTATTATTAGTTCGTCATTTTCTGATATGAACTATTTAATAACCCCTTTATTAATTTTCTTTGCTGGCGGGCAGGGCATGGGCAAAGTTCATCGCGGTGACTCCAGGCGAATGGAAAAAAAGTTGTTTTGGCATCGACCAAAGGTAAGTAATTAAGTAGTACTAGCTAGCTACCATCTCTTTAATTCTTGTTTCAATATCATTAATTAATTATCATGCTTGATTAATCATTATCTGATTCAATTCCATTCTCGTAAAGGCCCTGAAGTAGGCGCCGGGGAATAATTTGTGTGCATTCTACGTTTGCGAGAACATTCGCATAATGACGTCCGAAAGGAGCAGATCTGATAGACAGGACTGGGTACGTTTGTCAGAACACTATTCACACCATTATCGATATCTAGTCACACAACTAACACACATGCATATTATTGATCTCCTTCTTAACAGTTCAGAGAGGTGCGGGATAAGCTCCTACCCGAGGAGCGCATACAAGCACTTCAAGAGGAAATAGCCGGATTTTTGCTCGACCAGGTCATAAATCCCAAAGGAGAATAGTATTACCCGCTACCGCCCCCATGAACCACTTGTCATCGTGCTCCGGAGGCACCAAGGCAATATATGTAGGAGAAATTGTATATGTATATACATGTGTATGTGTGAATAATGGTGTTGGTTGTGAGCCATTTGATGTATATATATATATATATATATATATATGCGATTCTATACATACGAGAAAATCTATTTATATATATGCATAACGTGTACAATTTGTAGTATCGTGAAATACCAGCAAACAAAAAAAATGTAATGGAAAATAAAAAAACACCCAAACATTTAGTACCGGTTGGTGTTACCAACCGGTACTAAAGCCCTACGCGCACCAGGGCCTGGCTCGTGCCACGTGTTAGCACTTTAGCGCCGGTTCGTGACGAACCGGTACTAAAGGGGGGGGGCTTTAGTCCCCACTCTTTAGTGCTGGTTGTAGAACCGGCACTAAAGGCCGTTACGAACCGGCACTAAAGGCCGGTTCCGCACTAGTGACGTCAAGAAATGCCTATGAATTATCCTCTTGTTATTGAACCATTTGATGTTTGGGGCATTGATTATATGGGACCTTTTCCTGCCTCTAATGGATATACATATATTTTAGTTGCTGTTGATTACATTACTAAGTGGGTAGAAGCTATTCCAACTAGTAGTGTTGATCATAACACCTCTATAAAGATGCTTAAAGAAGTTATTTTTTTGAGGTTTGGAATCCCTAGATATTTAATGACTGATGGTGGTTCATATTTTATTCATGGTGCTTTCCGTAAAATGCTTGCTAAGTATGATGTTAATCATAGAATTGCGTCTCCTTCTCACCCACAGTCTAGTGGTCAAGTAGACTTGAGTAATAGAGAGCTCAAATTAATTTTGCAAAAGACTATCAATAGATCTATAAAGAATTGGTCCAAGAAACTTGATGATGCATTGTGGGCCTATAGAACTGCATATAAAAATCCTATGGGTATGTCTCCGTATAAGGTGGTTTTATGGAAAAGCATGTCACTTACCTCTCGAACTTGAACATAAGGCATATTGGGCTATAAAAGAACTCAACTGTGATTTTAAACTTGCCGGCGAGAAGAGATTATTTGACATTAGCTCACTTGATGAATGGAGAACCCAAGCCTATGAGAATGCCGAGCTGTTTAAAGAAAAAGTAAAAAGATGGCATGACAAAAGGATGCAAAAGCGTGAGTTTAACGTAGGTGATTATGTGTTGCTATTCAACTCTCGTTTAAGACTTTTTGCAGGAAAACTTCTCTCTAAATGGGAAGGTCCTTACGTTATCGAGGAGGTCTGTCGTTCCGGTGCCATAAAAATCAACAATTTTGAAGGCACAAGTCCGAGGGTGGTGAACGGTCAAAGAATCAAACATTATATCTCAGGTAATCCTATAAATGTTGAAACTAATATTATTGAAACCATAACCCCGGAGGAATACATAAGTGACACTTTCCAGAATGTTTCAGACTCCGAAAAGGAATAGGTATGTGGTACGGTAAGTAAACCGACTTCAAAACAATTCTAATGGCAATTTTTATCGGTTTTGGAATATTTAAGAATTTAGGAAAATAAGAAGTAGTCCGGCAAGTGCACGAGGCCTCCACGAGGGTGGAGGGCGCACCCACCCCTACTGGGCGTCCCCCTGCCTCGTAGGCACCTCATGTGCCCTCCAGACTCCGTTTTCTTGCACAATACTTCTTTTGGTCGGTAAAAATTCATTATATTATCTCCTGAAGGTTTTGACCACCGTATCACGCAAAAATCCTCAGTTTTCGTTTCGAGTTGTCTCTGCTGCGGATTAGAGCAATATGTCGTCCCAGGATTCAGAGGGAGAAAGCTATGTGGCTGATTTCGTTGCAGACCCTATGGTCTACGGGGACTTGGAGCATGGTGGCTGGACCACTGAGGAAGAGGAAGACTATGAGCCTAAGGGAAAGGAGGAGACGAGCTCAGACGAAGATGAAGCCCCATTACCTCAACCTGGGGACATGCATGTGGAGTTTAAAAAGTCAAGCCTCCCTAATAGAGCAAAGAAGCCAAAGATCGAGTTTATCCCTTTTCGTCTCTTACAGGAAAACAAATAGGAACTATGCAGAAGGATATTAAGTCTTGAGGAGGAGATTGATGATCTAAAGGAGCAAAATGCTATCCTCAAGCATAAATTGAGGAAGAAGTCTACATCATCAACACCACCTTCATCACCTCCGAGGACATAATCACATGGGTATGGGCACTCCCCTTGGAAACTTCCAAGCTTGGAGGAGTTGCCCCGGTATCGTATCACCATCACACTCCTATCTTTACCGTTTTACTTAGTTCGATCCTTTTGGTAATATCTAGATCTAGTAGAATAAAGTCTTGGTATGAATTAGTTTTGAGTTTTGCTTTGTGATCCCTTTATGTAATCGAGTCCGTGAGCTATATAATAAAGATTAGTGTTGAGTCAAGGGCTTTGCTATCTTGCTATGGTCTTGAGAAAATAGGAAGAATAAAAAGATTGAAAGAGTTCATATTGATCTTATGGATAGTAATGACTTCACATATAAAGAGTATAAGGCAAAAAAGTTGTTGAGAGTTGACAAACATAGTTTTGGTCATCGTTGCAATTAATAGGAAGTAATAAAGAAAGAGAGATTCTCACATATAAATATACTATCTTGGACATCTTTTATAAGTGTGAGCACTCATTTAAGTATGACATGCTAAAGAGTTGATGTTGGACAAGGAAGACAACGTAATGGGTTATGTTTTCTCACATCTCAGTTAAAGCATATTGTCATGGATCATCCAACATGTTGAGCTTGCCTTTCCCCCTCATGCTAGCCAAATTCCTTGCACCAAGTAGAGATACTACTTGTGCTTCCAAATATCCTTAAACCCGGTTTTTTCCATGAGAGTCCACCATACCTACCTATGGATTGAGTAAGATCCTTCAAGTAAGTTGTCATGTTGCAAGCAATACAAATTGCTCTCTAAATATGTATGACTTATTAGTGCGGAGAAAATAAGCTTTTATACGATCGTGTGATATGAAAGTAATAAAAGCATAGGACTGCATAATAAAGGTTCATATAACAAGTGGAAATATAAAGTGATGTTCTTTTGCATTAAGATTTCGTGCATCCAACCCTAAAAGCACATGACAACCTCTGCTTCCCTCTGCGAAGGGCCTATCTTTTACTTTACGTCTTTTATATTATGCAACAGTCAAGGTGATCTTCACCTTTCCCTTTTTCATTTTATCCTTTTGGCAAGCACCTCGTGTTGGAAAGATCCTGATATATATATCCAATTGGATGTAAGTTAGCATGAACTATCATTGTCGACATCATCCAAAGGTGAATACGTTGGGAGGCAACAATATAAGCCCCTATCTTTCTCTGTGTCTGATTAAAACTCCAGAACCATAAGTATTGCATGAGTGTTAGCAATTGTAGAAGACTATATGATAGTTGAGTATGTGGACTTGCTGAAAAGCTCTATTCTTGACTCTTTCCGGTGTTATGATAAATTGGAATTGCTTCAATGACTAAGATTATAGTTTGTTAGTTCTCAGTGAAGTTTCTGAACCATACTTGACATTGTGAATAGATTGTTACTTGAGCATAAGAAATCATATGACAAAATAAATATATGTTGTTGTTATAAGAATGATC
Source organism: Triticum aestivum (assembly GCF_018294505.1). Classification (NCBI taxonomy): domain Eukaryota; kingdom Viridiplantae; phylum Streptophyta; class Magnoliopsida; order Poales; family Poaceae; genus Triticum; species Triticum aestivum. Next base: position 604,390,898 of record NC_057813.1, read on the forward strand.
ATGATGCCCTCATGTCCGTATTTTATTTTTATCGACACCTCTATCTCTAAACATGTGGACATATTTTTCAATATCGGCTTCCGCTTGAGGACAAGCGAGGTCTAAGCTTGGGGGAGTTGATACGTCCATTTTGCATCATGCTTTTATATTGATATTTATTGCATTATGGGTTGTTATTACACGTTATGTCACAATACTTATGGCTATTCTATCTTATTTTACAAGGTTTATCATGAAGAGGGAGAATGCCAGCAGCAGGGAGTCTGGCTGGAAAGGAGCAAATAATGGAAACCTATTCTGCACAGCTCCAAAAGTCTTGAAACTCCACGAAAGTCATTTTTTGGAACTAATAAGAATTATTGAGCGAAAGAAGTACCAGAGGGGGCCCACACCCTGGCCACGAGGGTGGGGGCGCGCCCACCCCTACTGGGTGCGCCCCCTGCCTCGTGGCCCCCCTGGTGGCCCTCCAGTGCCCATCTTCTGCTATATGAAGGCTTTTACCCTACAAAAATCATAAGCAAGCTTACGGGACGAAACTCCGCCGCCATGAGGCAGAACCTTGGCGGAACCAATCTAGGGCTCTGGCGAAGCTGTTCTGCCGGGGAAACTTCCCTCTGGGAGGGGGAAGTCATCACCATCGTCATCACCAACGATCCTCTCATCAGGAGGGGGTCAATCTTAATCAACATCTTCACCAGCACCATCTCCTCTCAAAATCATAGTTCATCTCTTGTATCCAATCTTGTATCAAAACCACAAATTGGTACCTGCGGGTTGCTAGTAGTGTTGATTACTCCTTGTAGTTGATGCTAATTGGTTTACTTGGTGGAAGATCATATGTTCAGATCCTTAATGCATATTAGTTCTCCTCTGATCATGAACATGAATATGCTTTGTGAGTAGTTACGTTTCTTCCTGTGGACATGGATGAAGTCTTGCTATTAGTAGTCATGTGAATTTGGTGTCCATTCGATATTTTGATGAGATGTATGTTGTCTCTCCTCTAGTGGTGTTATGTGAACATCGACTACATGACACTTCAACATTATTTGGGCCTAGAGGAAGGCATTGGGAAGTAATAAGTAGATGATGGGTTGCTAGAGTGACAGAAGCTTAAACCCTAGTTTATGTGTTGCTTCGTAAGGGGCTGATTTGGATGCACTAGTTTCATGCTATAGTTAGGTTTACCTTAATACTTCTTTTGTAGTTGTGGATGCTTGCAATAGGGGTTAATCATAAGTGGGATGCTTGTCCAAGAAAGGGCAATACCCAAGCACCGGTCCACCCACATATCAAATTATCAAAGTAACAAACGGGAATCGTATGAGCGTGATGAAAACTAGCTTGACGATAATTCCCATGTGTCCTCGGGAGCGCTTTTCTCATTATAAGAACTTGTCCAGGCTTGTCCTTTGCTACAAAAAGGATTGGGCCACCTTGCTGCAACTTATTTTTTTTCATTGCTTGTTACCTATTACAAATTATCTTATCACAAAACTATCTGTTACCTACAATTTCAGTGCTTGCAGAGAATACCTTACTGAAAACCACTTGTCATTTCCTTCTGCTCCTCATTGGGTTCGACACTCTGACTTATCGAAAGGACTAGGATAGATCCCCTATACTTCTGGGTCATCATAGCCCTGGTCACAGGTCGTGTGGTGGATGAACTCGCAAATGTAGTATCCACAGTAATTATTCCGGGTTCCTGCCACAACCACTTTACAAGAAACGGAGGTCAATGAAACTGGTAAGCAAGCATGCTAAATGGTATTGATGAAACTAGCTAGAATCAATGGGAGATTCGCGGAACTAGCTAGTAGTACTTACTTTCGGGTGGTTAAATCGCAGCTCCGTCGGCAGTGTCGGAGCTTGTGCGGTGAACTTTTTCCAAACCCTGCCCGACAAAAGAAAACAATTACTTGATATCAGGAAATGAACAAAGTTGCCGATATGGTGCGATAATGATCGATTGAACTTACTTGGTATCAAGAAACGAACAAAGTTGCCGATATGGTGCGATTATGATCGATTGAACTTACTTCTCGAGCATTTTAGTCATGGTCGCATACTCCTTGGGATTTTTTCGTTTCGAGTCTATGACGGTTACTAGTCCCTACTCAAGCTTAATCTATAGCAGAATAAAGTGGAAGCTGCGCATGCATGCATAACTCATCGATTACATTACTATAACCTCAAGTAATAAGGGAAACCGAATATGCACAAGACAGTAACACTCACATGTATTTGTAAGGAAAGAGTATTGTATCTTTGTTTTGATTTTGAAGTAATGATCGTAGCAAGTTGGCCTCGGTTTCTTTGGCATCATATTTAACATTCCGTTCATCCATGAGATTTGTGTTAATGAACCCAATATCACTGATTTTTCTTTTCTTCAATTCGGCGATCTTCAATCTGCATAATATAGTGATCATAATTTTATATACATGCAATGAAAGAGTTGAGCTATATATAGGGACTTAATTACAGAAGTAGTACTTATAGACAGTACCAAGTGATTATTGTTTTATCGAGGGCCTTTTGATTGAAAACTGGAAGAACTCCTCATATGGAATAGACAACAGATCAATCCAACGAGGTCGTGCTCCTCTTTAACTCTCAGCGTCAAAGTATCCGTCCTAGACTTGCTGCAGATGTCCATGTACCAATCATGGAATCTTCGCATCATCGTTGTTAGAGGAGTACCAGGTTTGACGAGAGGCTTCCCGTGCCGGAATTTGAATGTGTCCACCTCCATTATATCTAAAAGTGCATCGTCGGGCATGTAATCTCTAGGATTGGTACCGGGCAGCATCCCCGGAAGATTAGAAACGATATCGCTAGACACCTTGAGCGGGGGGCATGATTGCTTCGCTTGTTTGCCGAGCTGGGCAATTTTTTTTCCCACTTCTTTGTTCTGCTAACCTTTGATCAGTGCAAGTACTTCCCGACCGCTCCGCTACCTTATATGTCCTTTCAATAACGCGGTCATAGTTGGTTTGCGGCGGAGGTGGTGGTGGTCGCTTCAGGGCATCCAAAGTGCGCTTCGCTTTCATCAGATCTATCTTCTCCTCCGGAGGTGGATGTTTCTTAGCTTTTACCAATTCAAAGAAGTCCCACACTTGGCCTTCACAAATCTTCTGGTTTTCCTCCTCGCTCCTCTTGTATGGTAACTTCTCTAGAGGCTTGAGAGACGATGGACTGAATCGCCTCTGGCTGTAATGCTAGACGCCGGAGCAGCCGGAGCGGCTGCGGCTGTCTTCTTCCATTGCTTACGAGGCGTAGAAGAAGGAGGTGGACTGCTACGACGCACTGGAGCAGCTGGAGTGGCGACATCTGTGTTCCACCGTCGTTGTTGCTTACGAGGCGGCTAAGGAGGAGGCGGGCTGCTCGGACGTGTAGGAGCAAGCAGAGAAGGAGGCGGAGTACTGCCGCCCTCACGCGTCGGAGTAGGAGGCGGAGTGACCAGATCACTCGCCGGAGGAGGAGGGGGAGGCGGAGGAGGAGGGGGAGGCGGAGTGCCCAGCTGACTCGCAGGAGGCATGAAGTTCAGAAGCTTGATGTGCTCCTTCCGCCATAGACACGGAGTCTTCAGATCAAGACCCATATGAGTCTCCCCGTCACTTGTAGGGTGGTCAAGCTGGAGCTCCTCAAATCTCTCCATTATTTCATCCACCATCACAATAGCATAGCCTTGTGGAATCGAACGGTAGTGAAAAGTTGCTTTGGGTGAAGGGGGAACACAGAGCCGACATCCACCTTGACTTTGAGCTGAAGCCATTGCATCATAAGGTGGCACTGGTGTGAATCCGTGATAAAATCCACGGGGTAGCTAGGACCCATGAAGTTAGGCTACTGAACAAGCTCAGTGGAAGCCACACTGCTTCTCCGCTGAGATGGCGGGGTAGCTTCTGGGGTAGCTTGGGCAGGATCTAGCTGGTTCTCAATAGCTTGTCGTTCCTCTAGCTTTCATACTCTTGCCTGAAGCTTCTGCAGTTCGCTCATCTCCACTTTCCTCCACTCTTTGGTTTTGTAACCACCTGCGTCGGGAAACCCAACCTTCCATGCAACGGAGCCTGGTGTGCCTCGTGTTCGTCCAGGGTGCTCAGGATTCCCCAGAGCCTTTGTGCGCTCGTCGTTCTCTCTGTCGGGAACGAACGTCCCTTCCTGCGATGCCTTGATTGCTTCCTGAAGCTTCATGATGGGTGTTGCAAGTTGCTTGTCCGTCCAACAACACTTCCCTGTTTCAGGGTCCAAAGTACCCCCAGCCCCAAAGAAACAAGTCCTTGAACGGTCCGGCAAGTGCAATATCTCTGGTTCAACCCCTTTAGCAATCAGGTCCTACTCAGCCTTGTCCCACAATGGCCAAGCTTTGAGGTAGCCACCTGACCCCGTGCGATGGTGATGCTCCTTCTTTGCAGCATTTATCTTGTTAATCACGGACATCTTCTTACTCTTCTCCGATGTCTTGTGGGCCATAAATTCGGGCCAGTGATCTCTTATCTTCAAATCGGCCGGTGAATTTTGGAGTCTTGTTTTTGTCGACATACATTGATTTCAACTCATTCTTCCACCTCCTGAATAGACCTGCCATCTTCTTGACAACATGAGCCTTAATCAATGGCTCTATAATTGGCTTCTCTAGATCCTCCTCTGCCGGTAGGGTGAAATTTTCGTTCAGCACGGTCCAAAGATCACCTTTCTATCTATCTTCGACAAAAGAAACTTGAGGGTCTTCCTTCTTAGGCTTATACCATTGGTGGATGCTGATCGGGATCATATCCCTAACAAGAACCCTGCACTGAGCAGAAAATGCTTCCTTGGTCCGGAGGGGTTGAATCGGCTGGCCATCGCGCGCAATTTCTGTTATCGTGAACCTTTCATCCGGGCGCAACTTTTTCTTCGGGCCTCATCTCGTTACTGAAGTTTTGCTCGGTCCGGAGGGCTATTAAATAAGAAAGAAGAGTTAATATATGTACATACAAAAACAATTAATGCATCAATTAGCTATTCCGCACATGCTTAATTAATATATATATATATATATACCTCGCCGGACTTTGCAACAGCTGATCCCGGGTCCGTTCGGTCACCGGAGCCGGCATCACGGTCGTCGGAGCCACCATCAAGATCATGATTTTCCTCCTCCATTGTTTGATCATCGTATCCTGCTTCCTCTCCTTCCAGACCATTGGTTTCATTGAGAAATATCGACAAGACGTCACCTCCGTCGCGGATTATGTCCCCCAATATCTCTTCTTGTTCGAAGTCTCTTTGTTTATCCATAGTTTCTGCAAATATTACAACATGGCAATTAATATACAAACATGAGAGATGGATATATTAATAGTGGCAAACATAGACCCCTCGGCGATCCTCGACCCTCGACCCCTCGACGACGACCCTCGACCCTCATCCCCTCAGCGACCCTTGACCCCTACCCTAGCTAGTTCCGATCTGCAACCGCTCGGATTCTCTTAACCTTTAAGGGATTTAACAAGATGGCGCCATTCTGGATGTGCAGAAAAAAATGATCCCTATTTTTTCCTGATCTCATCTACCCTTCTGTATGTCACGTTGTGTAGTGTCAAAGGATTCAATACTTTGACACAAGAAAACGTCCACATATAGAAGGATAGATGAAATCAGGAAAAAATAGGGATCAACTTAATTATGCACATCCATAATGGGGGCATTCTTGATAAATCTCTTATAAATCTCGAGAGAGTTTGTCGGTAGGGACGGGAGGGGGTACGAGATCGACAACATTTTTTCTATGGTTTGGGTGTCCTCAAGAGTTGGTCGAGCGAGAGGGGGTTGATCGACGTCCCCCTGTCGACCCATCAGCAATCCTCGACCCTCGACCCCTCGACGACCCTCGACCCTTATCACCTCGGCGACCCTTGACCCCCTACCCTATCTAGTTTCGATCCTTGACCGCTCGGATTCTCTTACCTTTAAGGTATTTAACAAGATGGTGCCTTTCTGGATGTGCAGAAAATGGTCCATATTTTTCCTGATCTCAAGAAACCCATTGCTTCATCATTTGCCAAAAGTAACAGGCGCATAACCGTACGAAGCTCTCCAAAATTGTTTTGGAACGGAGTCCCGGATAGGATAATTTGCTTTTTGGTATGAAGTTCAGGAAGAGCCTTCCGAATATCGCTATTTGGAAGGCCTTTGCTTAAATCAGTACCAAAAAGCGAATCATCCTATCCGGAACTCTGTTCCAAAATAACTTTGAAGAGTTTCGTAGCATCATACGCCTGTTACTTCCAGCAAATGATGTAGCCATGGATGAGATAAGAAAAAAATGGATCAACTTGTGCACATCCATAATGGGGGCATTCTTGTTAAACGGAGACCCTCGACCCTCGACCCCTCGACGACCCTTGACCCTCATCCCCTCGGCGACCCTTGACCCCCTACCCTAGCTAGTTCTGATCCTCAACCGCTCGGATTCTCTTAACCTTTAAGGGATTTAACTAGATGGCGCCATTCTGGATGTGCAAAAAATGGTCCATATTTTTCCTGATCTCAAGAAAACCATTGCTTCATCATTTTCCGAAAGTAACAAGCACATAACGGTAGGAAGCTCTCCAAAATTGTTTTGGAACGGAGTCCCGGATAGGATATTTTGCTTTTTGGTACGAAGTTCAGCAAGAGCCTTCCGAATATCGCTATTTGGAAGGCCTTTGCTGAAATCCGTACCAAAAAGCGAATCATCCTATCCGGAACTTCATTCCAAAACAACTTTGAAGAGTTTCGTAGCATCATACGCCTGTTACTTCCAGAAAATGATGTAGCCATGGATGAGATCAGAAAAAAAAATGGATCAACTTGTGCACATCCATAATGGGGGCATTCTTGTTAAATGGAGACCCTCGACCCTCGGCGATCCTCGACCCTCGACCGTCAACCCTCAACCCCTCGACGACCCTTGACCCCTCGACGACCCCTCGACCCTCGACTCTCAACGACCCTCGACCATTGACGA
>NC_057813.1:604398112-604398792 GCF_018294505.1 Triticum aestivum
AACCTCAACGACCCTCGACACTTGACCCCTCGATGACCCTCAACCCTCTACCCTAGTTTCCGACACCCTATTTCCCGACACCCTCATTTCTGATAAAAGATAAGAAGAGGAAGGAGAAGAAAAAAAGAGGAGAAGAAGAAGAAATAGAGGAGAAGAAGAAAAAATAGAAGAATTCTATTTTGTTTCTCCTCTATTTCTTCTTCTTCTCCTCTATTTTTTCTTCTTCTTCCTCTTCTTATTTTTTTCTCCTCTTCTTCCCTTCTTCTTCTCCTTCTTCCTCTTCTTATTTTCCTTTTTCCTCTGCTTTTTCTTCTTCTTCCTTCTTCCTTCTTCCTCTTTTCTTCTTTTTCCTTATTTTTCTTTTTCCTCTCCACTAACCTAAAATCTATACTAACCTAACAGAAAAAACAGACATCATCTATATATATGAAAAAACATACATCATATGAACAAAAAAGAAATCATACGTCAAAATTAATACAATACATACAACAAAAAAAGCATACAAAAAAACGGTTGGCGGCGCTCACAGCTAGGACGGCGCATGATGACGAGGCAGGGCAACAACGTCGCGGCAGGGGTGGCGCGGGGAAGGCGGCGGGGGCAGACAGCGGTGACTACGGGTGCGTGGCGACAGTGGCTGGGCAGGGGCAGTGCAGGGCCGCCGGCGACGACGGGCG
>NC_057813.1:604726335-604779849 GCF_018294505.1 Triticum aestivum
CCCGGCGCTCGCCCTGACCCGGCCCTCGCCCCCAACCCCGGCGCCGGTGCTCGCCCCCGACCCCGGTGCGCTCGCCCGCGACCTGTCGGCCCTCGCCTCCCTCCTCTGCCCTCTCGGCCGTCGCCGGGCCTGCCTCCTTGCCCCTGCACCCTTTATAAACCCCCCCCTCTCTCTCTGCTAGGGTTCTTCGGTTAATTTACTTAGGTTTTAGTTAGGGCAGTATGTTAATTAGGTTATCTATTTAGTTATGAATTTAGCTAGGTTTCAAAATTAGCTGAATTTATATGCAAATTTGAACTGGACATGTGATATGTGCATATGTCATGTTTTGGACATGTCATGTTTGGAAAATGATCCGAGTGGCCTATGTTATGCCGGAATGTTGATCCATTTCCGTTCCGGTGAATTTGAGGCGCTCGATATGTCCATTTTTTAGCAAAGGTCATGCCGAAATTGCCCGTGAATAAAGGCATGATTTGTGCTACATAGTTGGCATATCGAGTGCTGGCACATAGATTTCTTTTTATGTCATTTCTCATTTATTCATACTTTTAGAAATAAATGAGGACACTTAATCATAGGAAACATGTCGAACAACGAAGAAACTGGCCCTTCTGACCAAGATGCAGACGAGATGGATTATGAGGGTGAACAAGAGTACCTCAACTATTTGACTGCTAAGCAAGGTTTGCAGGTCGGCCTCGATGATGGTACTAACGCCGACATCGACATCGATGGCGCCGGCACCGATGGCGGCACCGGGACCGATGGGGAAGGTACCGGCGGGGAAGGTACCGGCCCCGATGCCGCTACCGAAAAGAGGAAGCATAAGAAGCAGAGGATACGAAAACCTAACAAACTAGGGATTGGACGACTTGTGATCACAAAGATGGCACCTGGCAAGTTTGAGCCGTTAGAGCCGGAAGAAGCTCGCAAGTGCTATGGGAACCAAGTAGGATGCATCCTATGGGAATGCGCGAGCATCAACAATGATGACTTAAGGAGTAAAGAACATTTGACGCAGTTGCTCCTAACGAAGTTGCACAAGAGATTCAAGTTCCCCGACCGGGATGATAACATAGAACAACCATGGGATGATCCGAAGATGAAAAAGATTAACAATCACGCCATGGGCATGTTCAGCAATGATTTGGCCTCCTGGAAAGGGAGGGTGAAATGAGCTATTGAGGCTGATGAACCCCTGTCCAAGATTCTGGAGGAAAATCCGACACTTACAGAAGAGGAGTTCGAAAAGTTCAAGGACACTTGCGCTACCGAGGCAGCCAAGGCTAAGGCTGCGAAATTCAAGAGGCTTCAGCAAAGGAACACGGGGAAGCATCACCTCGGAAGCCGTGGCTACCTCGGTAAAAGGCCCATATGGGATAAGGAGGATGCAGAACGTGAAGCCGCGGGTCTCCCAGACCCCTTCGCGAATTTCACCAACCCCTTGGAGCGTGACTTCATCAGGGCTCGCTACAAGTGGGACAAGGAGAAAAACGTTTTTTACATGGACAAGATCACGAGGAAATTGATTAGACTACTGGAGAAGCAACACCAGCTTGCAGCTGAAAGCCCTACTTCTTCGATGAGGCCCAAGTGGGACACCCCTCTCAACCGGGCCTTGAACGAACTTAAGGGACTCCCTTTGGACCAGTGGCCGCAATATGGTCGTGTGCACGGCGCTGTAGACAGCGCCACGTGGAAGGTGTTTTACAACGAGGGCCCGGAGGCCAAGAAGCAGAAAAAGAAGTTTAGTAAGGCGGACATCGACGCGAAGGTGAAGCTTGCGGTGGAGAAAAAAGCAGCTGAGGACGCGAAAAAAGCAGCCGAGGACAAATATGAGTTGCTACAACAGGCAGTCAATGCAGCTGTAACTGCCTGCAGAAATGATTTCGCTACTAAATTGGTTCCAGTTATCATCAACTAGGCGAAGGAAAATCCAGACAAGACGGTACATGATTTCCCGTTGCCTAGTTTCGTCGGGAGCAACTCCATGAACAACAACACCATCGCACCGTCACTTGCTCAAGCAACCGGGCCTCCTCTTGTAGCCGCTCCCGCTCATAGCAGCCCGTCTTCAGTCTCAGGCGCGCTAGGTGGGCCTTCGTCTTTGGCTGAGCTCGACGCCGTCACGGTAATTACATGTCGCACCAACATATATATATATATATATATATATATATATATATAATATTCCATTTTTGTTGCCTTTCGGTTGTTTTACGCCACAGACATATGTGTTTGCAGGCGAATGAAACCCCATGCACCATACTCTACTTGATCAAAGGCCAGAAGGTGGACGTGGGAAAGGGGATGATAATGGACACCTCGCAACGCACGTTCCACAACCAGCCGATCCCCGCTGGGCACTTCAGGGTTAGCTTGACTAGTGTGAAATCGGGGCACGAGGATTTGCCTCCTCCAGTACAGCATGTGGGAGCGGACGACGAGACCCCGCCGCGGATTGGAAGCTGCAAGAATTGGGTGCTGCTATGGCTGAAGAATCTTATTCGTCTGGAGCCGGCCGAGAGCACACCAATAACTACCACACATCAACAAGCATGTGCGGAGACCACCACCCCGCCTATGCAATTACCAGCTCCTGTAGTGCCGGGTGAGAGCGGCGGACGACATGATGAAGGGGGTGCAATAGTACTGGCTGATGTTTCTCCTGTAGAACAGAGAATGGATGATGAGACGGAGGTCGACTCTATGGATTTCCTCAATACAAACACGTATGACTGTGACATAGATATGATGAGTCAACCATATGACGAATCGGTCTATCAGCTTGCTAATGAGGATATGGATGATATGCCCGGGCAGGGTCGTAGCAGGGATTGCAAAAAGTCTCTCTTCATGAAATCCTCACGGGACACGCCGGAAGATGCCGCCTCAACACAAGCTCAACTAGCCGGACGCGAGGGTCGTACAGTACTTAGCCCTGGAACACTGGGGCAGGGGTTAAGGAAGGGTCTGGAAGGTGTGCCCAAGAAAAAGGAGAGGAAGAGATCGGGGAAGGTAACTGCCTCCAAACAAGCCAGAGCACATAGTAGCCAGACGATGCATTTTGAAGAGCGTGTACCCATGAAAGGTGCGGTCATGTTCCATCTCACGGGCGAGCCGATGCTACCGCCGAAACCGCTGGTGGCACTATCAGGGGATCTCAGGAGACTGGACGACCATGTGATGTCGACTGAGAAAAGCCTACTAGCCTCAAAGGATCCAGGATATCCGACATACGCGGCTCGTGTGCCTGAGGGGAAGTGCAACATCGACACACGGCCCGCGGAGGTGTTCTTCCTGTGGTTTGACCATATCTTTGAGATGTTTCTAACAAGGCGACTCGATTTTAGTATCGTCCGCCTTTTTGCGCTACATATGAGGTCCGTCATGAAGAGTGAAGAAGTCTTGGAAATCTGTGTGGCAGATCCGTACTATATGCACGAGTCTTTCTTGAGTCTCGGCGACTTTGAGCGTGAAACTGCTAGGGAGTACCTCAAAAACTTCATGGTACAGAATAAGGACCGGGAAATTGTCCTCGTGCCTTATCATCCAAAGTAAGTCAGTTCCGGACAACCCTTTCGTACATTTCAATCATTCCTTCTCTCTCATATGGGGAATAATTTGAGGTGTCTTTTCCCCGCAGCAATGGGCGCGCTGTCCTTATCGTTCTTTACCCGCAAGTCTCCCACGCCGTGTATTTTGACCCTTCCAGAGACTATGAGAAAAAAGACTACACCCACATAATGAATATTCTAAATGATGCTCTCCAAGGCTTCAGCTTTAGAGGTGGCCACGTGCAGATCAGGAAACAAAGGAACAAGAAGATGGGTTTCGCGCATAAAACTAACTTCTCCTGCATCCATGTCCCAAAACCAAGCAAGAAGGATGGATTCTACATCGTCCATCTCATGATTCAGTTCAACATGGATCACCAAAAGCTTCGCATGAGAAGCAGAAATGATGATCATATCCACAAGTGGCTAGAATCTCATGGAGAAGCGGATTATAAACTTAGAGATGACTTCTTTCGCATCCAAAGCGACATTGTGACGATCATCATGAAAGAAGTCGTCGATGAGAAGGGGATGTTCCACCACGGCCCTATATCGCGAGGTGACATACGAACTCGCATAGGCATGCAACGTCTAGACCTCACACTGTTCAAGAAGCTAGGGTTCATCCTCGATGATATGGAAGGATGGAACTTCTAGTGATTTATGATGCCGATGATGATGATATGTGTCGGTTGAACTTGTATACTTTTTGTAGCGATGAAACTTTGTGATGTCCATGGTCCCTGCCGAACTTGCCTAACGCTACTTTGTTAGTTTGCATACGATGACCTGCGTACCTCTAGTTAATTGATTTGCGTACTGTATGTTGCATCTAGTTGCTAACCCTTTCTTTTTCGGTGTTGCTCTAGTATATTTTGTTGCATATATATGATTGTACATCCTCTTCATGAACATGCATCTCTAACAGGTACCTAGTTTCTTGATGGCAAGATGGAATTGCTATGTCGTGTACAAAGGGAAGGTTCCGGGGGTGTACAACGAGTGGCATGAGTGTCAGGCGCAAGTGAATGGGTTCATGGGCGCTAGCCATAAAGGCTTCAAAAGCAGACAAGAAGGAGAAGCTAGTTACTTGAGGTTCACGCTAGCGCGAGAGAGGACTCGTAACCGCCACCTCATGTACTGCATAGTTCCGCTCTCGCTCATAGTGATAGCACTTCTTGCGTATACCTTTGTTTAGATGGTTGACTTTGTTGTAGTTGCAAGTATTCGAGACTTGCATGTATCGCTATTTTAGAGATGATGATAAGATATCACTTTGTGTTGGATGATGATTATGATGAGACTATTTGTATGTATATGCTATGATTACATTTGTGGTCTTGCAGGCATATCTATGTGTATCATGATGACATTTCTATGTGCTAAAGATTCTTCTATAAAGCCTGTTCAAATACAAAACAAATATGCCAAAAAAACAAAAAAAACTATTTAAATTAGCCGTAGCGAGTGTATAAAAGTTAGCAGCAGCGCCGCGATAGCAGTAGCGCGTCCAGGCAAAGCGCTCTAGAGATACTAGCAGTAGCGAGCTCCCACAAACCGCGCTGCTGCTATACTTGTGTAGCAGTAGCGCCAGTGAGCACACGCTACTGCTATGTGTTAGCTATAGCACCTTATTAGTAGCGCCTGTCCCCGCGCTACTGATACACCTAAAACCCGCGCTGCTGCTAGCCTTTTCCCTAGTAGTGGTGCCAAAATGGGCTCCCGAGAGGTTTTTGGTGGCTACAGATTCTTGCAGCAGCGGAACTCCCGATCTATCTTGATATTCGATGGTTTTAGGGTACGTAGGCTTATATAGGCGAAAGAAGTCGGTCGGGGGATGCTCGAGGGGCCCACGAGACAGGGGGGTGCGCCCAGTAGGGGGGGGCGCCCTCCTATCTCGTGGCCTCCTAGAGGCTCTTCTGACGTGAACTCCAAGTCTCCTGGGTGATATTCTTCCCAAAAATCACGCTGCCGAAGGTTTCATTCCGTTTGGACTCCGTTTGATATTCCTTTTCTTCAAAATACTGAAACAGGCAATAAAATAGCAATATGGGCTGGGCCTCCGGTTAATAGGTTATTCCCAAAAGTAATATAAAAGTTTATAATAAAGCCCATAATCATTCAAGACAGATAATAAAATAGCATGAATGCTTCATAAATTATAGATACGTTGGAGACGTATCAGCATCCCCAAACTTAATTCCTACTCGTCCTCGAGTAGGTAAATGATAAAGAAAGAATTTATGAATTGTGAATGCTAGAAGGTGCACAAGTTTGATCAATGATAATTTCAATCACCTTTTCTAGCATGATTATATGTCATAACGGTAGTTCATCTCATAAAAATTTTCACGATCAAGTAACAAGCAATTCACACGTTAAAGCATAGACCATAAACTTTCTTGAAAACTAGCAAACTTCATTCTTAGTCATCAAACAATTGCATTTCATCCTATTTTTAGGAAGGGTCTATGTCAGAGCTTTGATTTAACAAACTTCACATACTCAACCATCATATAGTCTTCTACAATTGCTAACACTCACGCAATACTTGTGGTTATGAAGTTTTAATCAGACATAGAGAAAGATAGGGGCTTATAATGTTGCCTCCAAACGTATTCACCTTTGGGTGATGTCAACAATAATAGTTCATGCTAATGTACATCCAATTGGATATATATATCAGGATCACCCTAACACAAAGTGCTTGCCAAAGGATAAAATGGAAAAGGGAAAGGTGAAGATCACCTTGACTCTTGCATAAAGTAAAAGACATAAAGTAAAAGATAGGCCCTTCGCAGAGGGAAGCAGAGGTTGTCATGCGCCTTTAGGGTTGGATACACAAAATCTTAATGCGAAAGAACGTCACTTTATATTGCCCCTTGTATATGGACCTTTATTATGCAGTCCGTCGCTTTTATTGCTTCCATAACAAGATCGTACAAAGCTTATTTTCTCCGCACTAATAAGTCATGCATATTTAGAGAGCAATTTTTATTGCTTGCACTGATGACAACTTACTTGAAGGATCTTACTCAATCCATAGGTAGGTATGGTGGACTCTCATGGCAAAACTGGGTTTAAGGATATTTGGAAGCACAAGTAGTATCTCTACTTGGTGCTAGGAATTTTGGCTAGCATGAGGGGGAAAGTCAAGCTCAACATGTTTGAATGATCCATGCCAATATACTTTAACTGAGATGCGAGAACACATAACCCATTATATTGCCTTCCTTGTCCAACATCAACTCTTTAGCATGTAATACTTAATGAGTGCTCACAATTATAAAAGATGTCTATGATAATATATTTATATGTGAAATCTCCCTTCCTTCAATATTCTTTCATGAATTGTTCAAATGACTAATACAATGCTTGCTAACCGTCAATAAATTTACAACCTCTACTTCTTAGATGTGAAGTCATTACTACCCATGGGATAAGCAAATGAGACATATATAATGACATTCAACTCATTCAACCATCTACTCATAGGATATAAGTGAAGCACACGAGTAAATGACAAACTACTCCAAAAAGATATAAGTGAAGATCAATGAGTTGCTAAATAATTATTCAACTATGTGAAGACTCTCTCCCATTTAAGAATTTTCAGATCTTGGTATTGTATTCAAATAGCAAGCAAAGCAAAATAAAATGACATTGCAAGGATAGCACAACTCATGTGAAGAAGCAAAAACTTAGGCTCAACCGATACTAACCGATAGTGGTTGAAGAAGAAAGGTGGGATGCCTACCGGGGCATCCCCAAGCTTAGATGCTTTAGACTTCTTGAAATATTATCTTGGGGTGCCTTGGGCATCCCCAATCTTTGAACTTTTGTGTCTCCTTAATTCCTCTCATGTCATGGTTCCTCTTTTTATCAAAAGCTTCATCCACACCAAACTCAACAAGAACTCATGAGATAGGTTAGTATAAAACAATGCAAAACCTTATCATTTTCTACTGTAACAAATCACTTAAATTATTATTCAACATTGAATACTAAATGCCTCTGCATATTTAATACTCCTATCCTCAAATAGAATCATTAAACAAGCAAACATATGCAAACAATGCAAACATAACAGCAATCTGCCAAAACAGTACAGTCTGTAAAGAATGCAAGAGTATCAATACTTCCCTAACTCCAAAAATTATGAGAGAAAATTCACACTGTAATAAATTTATCAGAGATTAATATGCAAAAAGATTCAACATTATACCATGCTCTGAATTTTCTAGGGAATTTTTGCAACAGCGGTAAACTTTCTATTTTCAAACAGCAACATGTATACTAGCAAAATAAGCATGGTAAAGGCTATCCTTGACATTTTTATTGAAAATAAAGATGCAAAGAATTATTCTAACTAACAGAAAGAAAATACTAACAAAAGAAAATGACGCTCCAAGCAAAACACATATCCTGTGGCGAATAAAAATATAGCTCCAAGTAAATTTACCGATGAACGAGGACGAAAGAGGGGATGCCTTCCGGGGCATCCCCAAGCTTAGGCTCTTGGTTGTCCTTGAATATTACCTTGGAGTGCCTTGTGAATCCCCAATATTAGGCTCTTGCCAATCCTTATTCCATAGTCCATCGAATCTTTACCCAAAACTTGAAAACTTCAACCACACAAAACTCAAAACAAAACTCGTAAGCTCTGTTAGTATAAGAAAATAAAACCACCACTTAGGTAATGTAGTGAACTCATTCTAAATTCATATTGGTGTTAAACCTACTGTATTCTAACTTTTCTATGATTCATACCCTCTGATACTACTCATATATTCATTACAATAAGCAAACAACACATAGAAAACAGAATCTGTCAAAAACAGAACAGTCCGTAGTAATATGTATCAAACGTATACCTCTGGAACTCAAACAATTCTTAAATAAATTGGTGGACCTGAGGAATTTGTCTATTAATCATCTTCAAAAAGAATAAACCTAAAATCACTCTCCAGTAAATAATGGCAGCTAGTCTCGTGAGCGCAAAAGTTTCTGTTTTTTACAGCAAGATCACATAAACTTCACCCAAGTCTTCCCAAAGGTTCTACTTGGAACTTTATTGAAACAAAAGCTATAAAACATGATTACTACAGTATCATAATCATGTGGATGCACAAAAACAGTAAGGATAAATATTGGGTTGTCTCCCAACAAGCGCTTTTCTTTAACGCCTTTCTAGCTAGGCATGATGATGACAATGATGCTCACATAAAAGATAAGAATTGAGACATAACAGGAGCATCATGAAGCATATGACTAGCACATTTAAGTCTAACCCACTTCCTATGCATAGGGATTTTGTGAGCAAAAAACTTATGGGAACAATGCTCAACTAGCATAGGAAGGTAAAACAAGCATAAGTTCAAAAATTGAAGCACATAGAGAGGAAACTTGATATTATTGCAACTCCTACAAGCATATGTTCCTTCCTCATAATAATTTTCAGTAGAATCATGAATGAATTCAACAATATAACCAGAACCTAAAGCATTCTTTTCATGATCTACTGGCATAGAAAATTTACTACTCTCCACACAAGCAAAATTCTTCTCATTCGGAATAGTGGGAGTATCATAAGAGACTTGAACACTAAAAATTGTTTCCACATTAAAAGAGTAATGTTTAGAAAAAGGTTAATCATAATCATGACAAGATTTGTAAATATAATCATCACTACTTTTTATAGCATAAGTTTCATCACAATAATCATCATAAGTAGCAACTTCGTTCTCATCATAATCGATTGAAACCTCTCCCAAGATAGTGGAATCACTAAATAAAGTTGACACTCTTCCAAATCCACTTTAATATTCATCACAATAAAATTCAACATCCTCCAAAATAGTGGGATCACTACTTCCTAAAGTTGACACTCTTCCGTACCCACTTTCATCAATATAATCATCATAGGTAGGAGGCATGCTATCATCATAACAACTTTGCATATCAAAACTTGGGATGCTAAAAATATCATCTTCACTAAACGTAGCATCTACAAGCTTGGTACAAACATTAATTTCAGCAAATATATTCTCAAATATTTCATACTTATCAAACATAGCTTCCCCAAGCTTGGGCCCTTTCATATCATAAGCATAATCACTCTCATCGTTAAAAATATGGATACCACCAATAGTAAAGCAATTATCATCATCACAATGAGTAGTAGGAGCAAAATCACTTGGGAGGGATACCTTTCTACCTTTGTTGCTCCTTCTTTTCTTTTTCTTCTTCACATTATGTGTGGGTTCAACCTTTCTCTTTGAGCTCCTTATTGACGAGATTGGTGGAATAGAAAGCTCCTCCTCGTTACCTGATTCATCATAAGAAATAATAGGAGGATATTGGGAAGTATCTTCCCATTCTTTAGTATTCTCAACATATTTTATTTGCTTTCTTTTCTTTAGGTAATTGGAAATATAAGGATTTTCAATGCAACTCTCTGCACAATACAAATAAATCTTCTCTAGATCAATATCAAGGAATTTCTTGTGGGCAAATTCTGGAAGGTCCTTAAGTAAACGTTTCAATTCTTCATAACCCAAAAGTAAACTAAGTTCATTGTAATGTGCAAGGGAGATCAAATCATGACAACTATTGGACACGATTCGATCATGAAACAATTTGCATAGGAGATGTAAATGACCACGTTCATTGCAAAGTTCACATGTATGGCAAAGGAAATTCAAATTTTCAGCACTCACATTTAGCCTTTCTTGCAACCATTTAGTTTCTAAATGCTTATGCCTCTTGCAATAAATATCTTCTCTATTTGGTGTGTTCATGCAATCATGCACTCCACAAAAGTTGACATGCTCATAAGAGATATTTTCATCATGACTAGAGCAATCATCATTAGTACTAAGGATATTCAAGGAGTTCATACTAACAACATTGCAATCATGCTCATCATTCACATATTTAGTATCAAACATACTATAGATTTCTTCTTCTAGCACTTGAGCACAATTTTCCTTTCCATCAAACTCACGAAAGATATTAAAAAGACGAAGCATACGAGACAAACTTAACTCCATTTTTTGTAGTTTTATTTTATAAACTAAACTAGTGATAAAACAAGAAACAAAAAGATTCGATTGCAAGATCTAAAGATATACCTTCAAGCACTCAACTCCCCGGCAACGGCACCAGAAAAGAGCTTGATGTCTACTACACAACCTTCTTCTTGTAGACGTTGTTGGGCCTGCAAGTGCACAGGTTTGTAGGACAGTAGCAAATTTCCCTCAAGTGGATGACCTAAGGTTTATCAATCCGTAGGAGGCGTAGGATGAAGATGGTCTCTCTCAAACAACCCTGCAACCAAATAACAAAGAGTCTCTTGTGTCCCCAACACACCCAATACAATGGTAAATTGTATAGGTGCACTAGTTCGGCGAAGAGATGGTGATACAAGTGCAAAATAGATAGTAGATAAAGGTAATTGTAATCTGAAATTATAAAAACAGCAAGGTAACTAATGATAAGCGTGAGCGTAAACGGTATTGCAATGATAGGAAAGAAGGCCTAGGGTTCATACTTTCACTAGTGCAAGTTCTCTCAACAATAATAACATAGATAGATCATATAACAATCCCTCAACATGCAACAAAGAGTCAGTCCAAAGCCACTAATAGCGGAGAACAAACGTAGAGATTATGGTAGGGTACGAAACCACCTCCAAGTTATTCTTTCGGATCAATCTATTCAAGAGTTCGTACTAGAATAACACCTTAAGACACAAATCAACCAAAACCCTAATGTCACCTAGATACTCCATTGTCACCTCAAGTACCCGTGGGCATGATTATACGATATGCATCACACAATCTCAGATTCATCCAACCAACACAAAGTACTTCAAAGAGTGCCCCAAAGTCTCTACCGGAGAGTCAAGAAAACGTGTGCCAACCCCTATGCATAGTTTCATGGGAGGAACCCGCAAGTTGGTCACCAAGACATACATCAAGTGGCACGTGATATCCCATTGTCACCACAGATAAACACGACAAGACATACATCAAGTGTTCTCAAACAAAAGACTCAATCCGATAAGATAACTTCAAGAGGGAAACTCAATTCATCACAAGAGAGTGGATGGGGAGAAACATCATAAGATCCAACTATAATAGCAAAGCTTGGGATACATCAAGATCGTGCCATAGAGGGAACACGAGAGAGAACTCGAGAGAGAGAGAGATCAAACACATAGCTACTGGTACATACCATCAGCCTCGAGGGTGAACTACTCCCTCCTCGTCATGGAGAGCGCCGGGATGATGAAGATGGCCACCGGTGATGGGTTCCCCCTGCGGCAGGGTGCCGGAACGGGCTCCCGAGAGGTTTTTGGTGGCTACAGAGGCTTGCGGCGGCGGAACTCCTGATCTATCTTGATATTCGATCGTTTTAGGGTACGTAGGCTTATATAGGCGAAAGAAGTCGGTCGGGGGGGTGCTTGAGGGGCCCACGAGAAAGGGGGCGCGCCCAGTAGGGGGGCACCCTCCTATCTTGTGGCCTCCTGAGGCTCTTCTGACATGAACTCCAAGTCTCCTGGGTGATATTCTTCCCAAAAAACACGCTGCCGAAGGTTTCATTCCGTTTGGACTCCGTTTGATATTCCTTTTCATCAAAATACTGAAACAGGTAATATAACAGCAATATGGGTTGGGCCTCCGGTTAATAGGTTAGTCCCAAAAGTAATATAAAAGTGTATAATAAAGCCCATAATCATTCAAAACAGATAATAAAATAGCATGAATGCTTCATAAATTATAGATACGTTGGAGACGTATCAGCATGGCCGGCAGGCTCTCCGGATATAGTCCGGCGAGCGCTTTTCCTGCCAGGAGACAGCAGACATTGTTATATTTTAACAATGATAATTACGCGGTAGAGTTTTTAAACATACCTTTGCAATGGCATCTCGGTCCTAACCGCCTTCCTTTTAAGGCTACCCGGCTTCGGTGCCCCTTGTTGACGAGTCACCGCGGGTTCGGCATGGCGTCCCGATGGCCTTCCCTATACAACACAATACATGTGCGGTGGGTAAGGTGTAAAGAGGGAATACTTTTTGGAAGTTGGGACTCTGGCTTTACTTACATGTGATACAGGGAGTAGGCCAGGATAATCAGCTATGATGGCCACCAACACAGCATCGCAGCTTAACTGATAGAATGTCCTGTCGACGAGCTCCACAAATGTGTCTGGGTCTTCTTTGAGTCCGGGGTCGAGGGCCCGGTTGGGGTCCTCTAGATGTGGAGAAGGGCTGTGAACATCCCTCATAGCTCTTCGCAGTTCCTGCTATGAATTGACGAGGTAAACATTCGTGCTGAAATATGCGGGAAAGACTGGAATAAAAGATAGCGGCTCACCCAGCTTGGGGGTTGTACATGGAGAATCCATCCCATGGCTTGATACGGATGAACTCCTCCTCTTCTCCTTTATACAAATCAGACAATATCTTTGCCAGAGCGGGGGGAGAATCCAGACCTTTACGGACAAAGCGGGTGGCGTCGTCTTCTCCATTGAAATGCCACATGGACTTCCCCCGATATTGAAGTGGCTGCACTCCCCGCGTTATACATATTGACATGACCTCAATTATTGTCAGTCCTGATTTGGCCAGCGTCTTTATCCTGTCCATCAGGAAAAGGATCTCTCTGTTATCTTCCCCCTGGGGGCTCCGAGGGCGCCAGCTGTGGCATTTCTTCAACGGGGCATTTACGAACTCGGGAAGGCCCTTCCGAATAGGGTCTAGAAGAGGGACGTCCTCTATGTAGAACCACTCCGGGGGCCAGTCCTCGGATGTCTTCTTCGGGGTACCGGACAGGTATCCGGTCTCGGTGATGTGCCATATTGCGGCTCCGCCCACTTGATATACTGACCCCTCCCGAGTGCGGGGTACGAGGAAGAATAGCCTCTTCCACAGCTCGAAATGAGCTTCGCAACCCAAGAATAGCTCGCAGAAGGCGACGTAGCCTGCGATATGCAGTATGGAAGCTGGGGTAAAGTTATGCAGCTGGAGGCCGTAGAACTCCAGGAGCCCATGGAGGAAAGGATGGATTGGAAATCCAAGTCCCCTCAGCAAATAGGGGACAAAGCATACTCGGTCCCCCTTGGAAGGGTTTGGAGAACTCTCCACTTGCTCCCCGCCATTATAAGTGGCTAGTCCAACTCGGACGGGGACCATGTACGCAGGCGGGAGAAACCCCTTTGTCTGCAACTCTACTAATCGGCTATGGGGGACTGAACATTTCTCCCAATCGCCTGGCCTAGTGCTATGGGAGTGAGAGGAGGAGCTGCGACAGCCGGCCATGATGGGATGGCTTCTTCCAGGCGCGCTTTGATGGATACTCGCTGGGAGGAGATGGTGTGATTTGGATATGAGGATCCTCAACTCTTTAACTAGGCGATTTACTTGCATGGTCAGGGTAGCAAATGAAAAAAATGCCCCAACTTCTCACATTCGCCCGAACGTGGAGATAGCCATTATTGAAGCACAGAAGCCGAGGAGCGCGGCATTCATGAGGAGCCGGACACTGCTCGCTACAACAGATATTCTAGAGAATTTGGAGAAGAACCCGCCTTGCAATGCCAAAGACAATCTGTGCGCCGGACTCATCGTCATTGAAGCCTGGTTCGGGGGCTACTGAGGGAGTCCTGAATTAAGGGGTCCTCGGACAGCCGGACTATATACTTTGGCCGGACTGTTGGACTATGAAGATACAAGATTGAAGACTTCGTCCCATGTCCGTATGGGACTCTCCTTTGCATGGAACGCAAGCTTGGAAATCCAGATGTGTAGATCTCCTTCTTTGTAACCGACTCTGTGTAACCCTAGCCCCCTCCGGTGTCTATATAAACTAGAGGGTTTAGTCCATAGGATGAGAACAATCATAATCATAGGCTAGCTTCTAGGGTTTAGCCTCTACGATTTCGTGGTAGATCAACTCTTGTAATACTCATATCATCAAGATCAATCAAGCAGGAAGTAGGGTATTACCTCCATCGAGAGGGCCCGAACCTGGGTAAAACATTGTGTCCCCTGCCTCCTGTTACCATTAGCCCTAGACGCACAGTTCGGGACCCCCTACCGGAGATCCGCCAGTTTTGACACCAAAAGTACCTTCAAAGTCGAGGTTACATGCAGCAGTCCTACGCATGGCCTTCACCATAGTGTCCTCGTCGGTGGTTGCTGATCCGTCAGCCCCTACCAGATGATAACTGTGCCTCAGCGGTGAAGGAGTGACATGGGCCTCGGAGCCCATCACCTCGACTCTGCAAGGCGTGGTGGGCTGCTGCAATGATGAAGAAGAAGATAGAGAAGGATGATCCTCAGCCTCCTCTAGCTCGGGAGCCGGCGCCCCTCTCGGTGACAGAGGAGTTGAAGATGACGCGCGAAGCATCGCCATGGCAGACTCCTAGCTAGCTCGAATGGACGGGGAGAATATCACACCACGTCGAGTCGGAGAAGCAGGAGCGGGCGATGATGATGGCGAAGGAGCGGTTCCCTCCGGCACGGGGCGCCTGCGAGTCCCCACATGGGGGGTTAGGCGGTGGCGACCAGCAAGTCGAAGGTGGCGGCATCGAGGGCTATGGCTCCGACGTCGTAGGAGGAGCAGCCCTAGACGAAGTATCCGACCCCGAGGAAGAAGACCCCCTTAATGGTGATGGAGCAGCCAAGGCAGGTAAGCCTCGATGAGGGCTCGTAGGTGTGACGACGGAGGCCATCTGCATGGGCACCACACCACCCAATGAAGTAGGGTCCGAGGAATTGTTGGATGATGAAGTGGGTTTGGACCTCTTGCTTGGATCATTGTTCGTCACTGAGTCCTCCTTGTCATGCCCCTTGTCGCCCCTTGGATCATCGCCGTGCTCCCAGACCCGAGGTACAAAGTCACTATCAACGCGGAAGTCCGCTTCTTCAAGACTGTACCGGAACTCATAACCTTTCCTTTGAACCACCACGTCAGAAGAAAGAGAGTCAAGTGTGCTGCTTTTGAAAGAATCAAGGTTCAGTACCGCTACCTGGATACGAACAATTCCTCTCTGGCGCAAACAAAGAAGATCAGCATCGAGAGTGGAACCAATCACCGAGCCGACTGCCCAAAGCCCCAAGAAGTGTCGGAGAGTGTGAGGCACCCCATGCACATGAACCCAGATAGGAATTAGCTCGAAGCGGTGTGGTATCTTCTCTGAATTCCATGGCTTAAACTCGATAGTGACATTATGAGATTTGATAAATACTGCGAAGCCAGTCACCCTCTGCAAGACCTCCTCACTCGGAAAGGACATGAGAAAAGACTCCTTGCCGTGCGGTATGGCCTCCCACATCCACTGTTGCTGGTACTGAGCAATTTTAGTAACCTCTGCCTCCACGATACTGGGAGTAATAGAGCCACCAGAAATAGATACCAACGCCATCAGTGAATCCTGTGGTGCAAGATCTTCCCTACAGACATTGTCAGGCATCTGGAAGAAAGCCATACTTCGGGAACTTAACCGCATAACATCACCACCGGCTTCAGGAACTTAAGAGCAGGGCAGCGCCGCGTGGTCATCGGATGGTTATACTTGTTACAAATAAAACAGTACTACTGTGTCCCGCAATCATCATTTCTATGCCCAACAGATTGGCACTTCGAGCACCATACCTTCTTAAAATTAGCTATCCCCTCAGCTGCCCCAGAAGATTGAATGGTAGGCTGCTGGTGTAACGCGCTAACCTGCAATGGGGTGTTCTGCCCATAACCCACTGCCATCATAGACGAAGAAGCGGGCACCTGCACCAATGGCGGCATCACAGGGGCCGCCGGTGGAATAGAGGTAGGTGGTACAACAGCTCCCTGGTGAGTCTTGGGACAACCACCCTTGCCGCCCTCTGGCTTCCGAGGATGTGCGCCCGCTTGGGCACCGGCGATGGTCGGATTTTGTGGCACTCGGGCGCTGAAACCGGCCGCCATCTGCATACCGGCTGAACCAGGGTGTTGCATGGGCTGGAACTATTGCTGCTGCATATAACCAGGCAACGGCTGAAGAAGAAACGGCTGCTGATGCATGTACTGACCCGGGGCGGCGAAGAAAGGCTGGTGAAAGTGAGGTTGATACGTTGTTGACTGCTGCAGAGGCTGTTGCTGAATCTGAGGCTACTGTGCTGTTACGAAACCACCCGGCGTCCCATACGGCTGCGCGGCCTGCACCGGTTGATAGACACCCGGAGTGAAGCCAGGCGCGCCGCCCGTCGGAGAAGAAACCGGCTGGGAAGAAGCAGGGGGCTGCAAGGGCTACTGGCCGGTGGTGATGCCCGGTGGCGCGGAAGGGTCACCGCGCGTCATCATTGGAGAGGCGACGACGGCAGCGAAGGTACGATCAAAATTAGGGTTCACCCGTTGCGCCTTCCTGTTCCACATATGTCGAAGCCAACGGCCAAGATCCACCATCCGAAGTGGACGCCGATGTCGGATCGGCAACAACTAGCGTGGAAATGGACCGTCCAGGTTGGCCCGAGAGCGACGGGGGCCCACGGAGCTCCGGCGAACTTCCTCCATCGCCGAGACATGCTCGCGGCAGAAGATCACCCAACGTTCGTAGCGGTGACAACCGAGGTGGAGGGACCGGGCCGATCCAGGGCTTGATCAGAGGCCTCGACCGGCCGGGAACCCCGGGGACGCCGCGAGGGAAAGCTGCAGCCGTCGCCGCCACATTCGAAGAGGAGGCCGCCACGCCCTCCAACGAGGCCGGCGAAGGATCTCCGATCTTGTCCGACCTGCACACAGAAGAAAAATCACCTACCCGACGAACTGAAGGCCTCTCCCAAACCCTGGACGCAGGTGTAGGGTAGCCGATGTCAGCCAAGAACTCTTCCGCCAGTTCCTCGTCCGTTTTCCTCCGGCGAACTGCAGAAGAAAAAACAGGAGGGTTGTCGAGGGAAGAGTCGCCTGCCTCTTGCGACGGCTCGTCCGCGTTAGAAGAATCAAGGCAGGAGAAACGGGAGCCAAAGATGCCCGGTGGCGTCGGCGACTAGCAAGGCACCAGAGTCAGTCGCCGCCGAGAGGCGATCCGCATTTCTCGGACACGTTGGACAAGTTGTATATTTATTTCTATTTTCCGTTTCCTGTATTTCCCAACATATATGAATAGTACTTCGTGATCGGTAGATACCTAAAGCACGAATCTCCAAGGAATTTGCAACGGTAGATACCTAGGCACGGTAGGTCCTCCCGGATACGAATCGGAATCGCTCGCTCTATCGTCTTATCTGAATACGCCAATCCATACCAACTTACCAAGTCGGACTCGGTAAGTCCCAATCAATATAAGCACGGGAGGAGGCACGGCGTCGATGCACACAGCAAGCGCTTCAGCCACAAGGAGCACAGGAGATACGTACGTACCAACCACCCCATCAGAACAACCGTGTATTTGCCACAAGGAGCACAGGAGATACGTACGTACCAACCACCCCATCAGAACAACCGTGTATTTGCAGGTGGTATTTTGATCGACCGTCTGCAGGGCCATGGCCGTGGACGATGAGATGTCGCGCCGGTTCCTCCCCTGGGGCCTGCCCCTCAGGAGCGGTTCTGGGTACAGGGTAACCCCGAGGCCGGACGAGCCCGTCTATGTCACCGGCGCCTACCTGCTCGACTCCGAGAGCACTGTCGGCCAGGGCGCCGTGGACGCCTGCGTCCATATCGACACGCGGAACCTCCTTAGCGCGTTGCTATCGGCGGAGAACCCCCGCGTGGAGCTACAGACCCCGGTGCGGCTGGAGATGGACAAGGAGTGTTGCTTCCACGTGCCTCATGGAGGCGATTCTGACGCCGAAGCAGACAGGGACGCCGATGCAGACACCGGCCTAGACGTCGACGCCGACGCCGATGATGACGCCGACGCCGACACGGTTATCGTCATGTTCGAGGGTTTCCTTGTTACTCCGCAACCTCTTGACACGGAGGAGGAGGAGGAGGAGGATGACGACGACGTGGGAGAGAAGGAGACTGGCAGAGACGACGACGATGAGTACGAGGAGGAGGAGGAAGAAACTTGACAGCGAGGTTGCCCAAGACCTGGCCAGGGCGAGCAGTGCCGGCGGCAACGCCAAGGAGCTTCGACAGGTTGTAGCTAGAACTATGGCATTCCTAGGCATCCTTTTGTCTGTCTCTATGTTAGCATTCCTCGGATTGATAATGTAATCGTGAATCCATCCACGGGTGAACTGGGTCGTCACTTGTATTTGATTTGAAGGTATAACAGGAAAGCGTATGTTCTAGAATTGTGTAATTCCTGCATCCTTTTGTTTTCTGGTTGGAGAATGTGGCTGTGAGGTTTCATATATGCTCATTTTCACCTTAAAAAGTCTATAAGGGCATCTCTGATGCGACCCTCAAATCAAATGTATATGTTAGAAATAATCCGAGGCGCACAGTTGATCTATTCCAGACGAAGCATTATTTTGGTTTCTCGTTGGTGAATGTGGTTGTGTGATATGAGCTTGAAGATGCTCTGCTCGGCCTGCTTATGCAGGAAGAGCTCTACTGGCAGCATCGTCGCAGCCTCTCTTGGCTTCATAGTTTTAAATAGCGCGCTAAGCATCTTAGCGGTGGACCTCTTCCAAATGCTATAGCGTGCTATAGCGGAGATATAGCGCGCTATTTAAAATATTTGTTCATTTGTTTGGACCAAAGTCTCTTAGCGCAAGACCTTTTGTAAACGCTATAGCGTGCTATAGCGGAGCTATAGCGGGCTATTTAAAACAGTGCTTGGCTTGTTAAGGGGGACTCGATTAGGGCCTACTTTTTTTGCTATTGCCAATGGCCGGCGCAGGAGCTGTTCTATTCTCCGGCTTTGTATCCACGGGGAGGTGGCAGCTGACTCTGAGATCATCAAGCACCACATCTTTTCTTTCTTTTCTGATGTTCTAGGGGCTAATCGCCCGGCTGTTGTGCGCATCTCTTCGGATTTGTGGGCGTTGAATGAGATGGTCTCTGCGGATGATAATCTTCTGCTTTTGATCCCTCTCTCTCATGACGAAACTGACTTGGTGGTCTCTTCGTCTATATCTAACTCCGCTCCTGAGCCTGATAGATTTTGTAACTCCATCTTCAAGAAATTCTTGCCGGTCCTCAAATTCCTTGTCTATGCTATTATCACCGGTTTCCGCTTGGGTATGGTTGACATCTCAGACTAAGCTATGCGGTCGTCTCTCTCCTTCCTAAGGTGAAGGGGCTGATTCCATTAAGTTGTTTAGGCTTATTGCCCTCATCAATAGTATTGCCAAGTTTACTTCTAAAGGTTTTGCTAACTGATACGTATCCATCATATCTACTTTTCCAAACACTTTTGCTCTTGTTTTGGACTTTAATTTGCATGATTTGACTTAAACTAATCCAGACCGATGTTGTTTTCAGGAGAATTGTCATGGTGTTGTTTTTGTGCAGAAATCAAAGTTCTCGGATTAACCTGAAAATTTACGGAGAATTTTTATGAATTATATAAAAAGTACTGGCGAAAAAATATCCCAGAGGAGGGGCCACCCAGGAGCCACAACCTCAGGGGGCACACCTAGCAAGCTTGTGCCCCCCCTAGACCTTCGGCAACCCTAACTCCAAGTCAATATATACCTATTCGCCAAGAAAAAAATCAGCGAGAAGAATTCATCGCATTTTATGATACGGAACCGCCATCACCTCCCGTTCTTCACCGGAAGGGTTGATCTGGAGTCCATTCAGGGCTTCAGAGAGTGGAATCTGTCGACGTCGTCATCACCAACTCATCTTCGCCGCCAATTTCATGATGCTCACCGTCGGGAGTGAGTAATTCCATCGTAGGTTTGCTGGACGGTGATGGGTTGGATGAGATTTGTCATGTAATCGAGTTAGTTTTGTTCGGGCTTGATCCCTAATACCCACTATGTTCTGAGATTGATGATGCTATGACTTTGTTATGCTTAATGCTTGTCACTAGGTCCCAAGTGCCATGATTTCAGATCTGAACCTATTATGGTTGAATATATGTGTGTTCTTGATCATATCTTGCTAGTTATATGCACATATTACGTGTTTTGATCCGCATTCTCCAAGGTGACAATAATTGAAATTCTTTCTGGTGATTATCGTAGTTTGAGGAGTTCATGTATTCACCAAGTGCTAATGCTTTGTTCTGGTCTCTTTTATAAGGATGCCTTAATATCCCTTAGTTTCCTTATGGACCCCGCTGCCACGGGAGGATAGAACAAAAGATGGCATACAAGTTCTTTTCCATAAGCGCGTATGACTACATACGGAATACATGCGTATATTATATTGATGAATTGAAGCTAGTTCTAGGCCGCTTTAGGTTATAACTGCTACATGATGAATGTCATCCAACGCAATTATCCATCGCTGATCCAATGCCTAAGATTTTCATATATTGATCTTTGCTAGGTTATTTTCACCGTTTCTGCTGTTATGATCACTACAAAATTGCTATCGTTCCTATTGCCACCGTTATCGTTGCTAGCATACTACTTTGCTACTGATCACCATGTTGCAGATATTTAGTTTTTCAGGTGTGGTTGAATTGACAACTCAACTGCTAATGCTTGCGAATTTTCTTTGGCTCTCCTTGTGTTGAATCAATAAATTTGGGTTAAGTACTCTAACCGCAAAAACTCACTACTAGGATAAACCCTAGTAGTAGCGCTTGAAATATACATAGAAGTAGCGCTGGGTCCAGCGCTACTGCTACTGCACTACAGCTAAGTTGTAGCAGTAGCGCTAGTATTGGCAGCGCTACTGGTAAGTATGGTTAGCAGTAGCGCTGCATTGACTAGCGCTACTGCTAACTCTCTGTGGCGCATGAACAAATGAAGCGTTATTGATAATCCAGCGCTCTTAGTAGGTGCTTCCAGTGCTATGCTACGTCTTGATCTTGCGTTGGTTTTCCTTGAAGAGGAAAGGGTGATGCAGCAATAGTAGCATAAGTATTTCCCTCAATTTTTAAGAACCAAGGTATCAATCCAGTAGGAGGCTCCTCAAAAGTCCCACGCACCTACACAAATAAAGAAAGAACTTGCAACCAACGCAATAAAGGGGTTGTCAATCCCTTCACGGTCACTTGTGAAAGTCAGATCTGATAGAGATAGTATGATAAGATAAATATATTTTTGGTATTTTATAATATGGATTGAAAAAGTAAAGATGCAATAAAAGTAGATTGAAAGCTTATATGATAAAAGATAGAACCGGGGGGCATAGGTTTCACTAGTGGCTTCTCACAAGATAGCATAAGTATTACGGTGGGTGAACAAATTACTATCGAGCAATTGATAGAAAAGCGAATAATTATGAGATTATCTAGGCATGATCATGTATATAGGCACCACATCCGCGACAAGTAGACCGACTCCTGCCTGCATCTACTACTATTACTCCACACATCGACCGCTATCCAGCATGCATCTAGAGTATTAAGTTCATAAGAACATAGTAACGCATTAAGAAAGATGACATGGTGTAGAGGGATAAACTCATGCAATATGATATAAACCCCATCTTTTTATCCTCTATGGCAACAATACAATACGTGCCTTGCAACCCCTGCCGTCACTGGGTAAGGACAACGCAAGATTGAACCCAAAGCTAAGCACTTCTCCCATGGCAAGAAAGATCAATCTAGTAGGCCAAACCAAACTGATAATTCGAAGAGACTTGCAAAGATAACTCAATCATACATAATAGAATTCAGAGGAGATTCAAATATTTCTCATAGATAAACTTCATCATAAACCCACAATTCATCGGATCTCGACAAACACACTGCAAAAAGAGTTACGTCAAATAGATCTCCACAAGAGAGGGGGAGAACATGGTATTGAGATCCAAAAAGAGAGAAGAAGCCATCTAGCTACTAACTATGGACCCGAAGGTCTGTGGTAAACTACTCACAACTCATCGGAGGGGCTATGGTGTTGATGTAGAAGCCCTCCGTGGTCGATTCCCCCTCCGGCGGAGCGCCGGGGAAGGCTCCAAGATGGGATCTCGCGGATACAGAAGGTTACGGCGGTGGAATTTGTTTTTCGTTGGCTCCCTAGATGTTTTCGGGGTACGTGGGTATATATAGGAGGAAGAAGTACGTCGGTGGCCGCCTAAGGGGCCCACGAGACAGGGGGGCGCGCCCTATAGGGGTGGGCGCGCCCTCCACCCTAGTGGCCGCCTCGGCTGCTTCTTGGCTTGCACTCCAAATCCTCTGGATCACGTTCGTTCCAAAATTCACGCTCCCGAAGGCTTCATTCCGTTTGGAATCCGTTTGATATTCCTTTTCATCGAAATACTAAAATAGGAAAAAAAACTAGCAATACGGGCTGGGCCTCCGGTTAGTAGGTTAGTCCCAAAAGTGATATAAATGTGTAAAATAAAGCCCATAAACATCCAAAGGGGGTAATATAATAGCATGGAATAATCAAAAATTATAGATACGTTGGAGACGTATCATTCATCCCCAAGCTTAATTCCTGCTCATCCTCGAGTAGGTAAATGATAAAAACAGAACTTTTGATGTGGAATGCTACCTAGCATAATTCTCAATGTAATTTTCTTTATTGTGGCATGAATGTTCAGATCCAAATGATTCAAAATAAAAGTTCATATTGACATAAGAAATAGTAATATTTCAAGCTTACTAATCAAAGCAATCATGTCTTCTCAAAATAACATGGCTGAAGAAAGTTATCCCTACAAAATCATATAGTCTGGTTGTTGCTCTATCTTCATCACACAAAGTATTTAATCATGCACAACCCCGATGACAAGCCAAGCAATTGTTTCATACTTTAGTAATCTCAAACTTTTTCAACTTTCACGCAATATATGAGCGTGAGCGATGGACATAGCACTATATGTGGAATAGAATGGTGGTTGTGGAGAAGACAAAAAGGAGAAGATAGTCTCACATCAACTAGGCGTATCAACAGACTATGGAGATGCCCATTAATAGATATCAATGTGAGTGAGTAGGGATTGCCATGCAACGGATGCACTAGAGCTATAAATGTATGAAAGCTCAACAAAAGAAACTAAGTGGGTGTGCATCCAACTCGCTTGCTCATGAAGACCTAGGGCATTTTGAGGAAGCCCATCATTGGAATATACAAGCCAAGTTCTATAATAAAAAATTCCCACTATTATATGAAAGTGACAACATAGGAGACTCTCTATCATGGAGGTCATGGTGCTACTTTGAAGCACAAGTGTGGTAAAAGGATAGTAGCATTGTCCCTTCTCTCTTTTTCTCTCTTTTCTTTCTCTTTTTTTTCTTCTTCTTATTTTCTTTTTTTTCTTTGGCCTTTCTTTTTTTCCTTTTGGCCTTTCTCTTTTTTTTTCTTTTTTTCTTTTGTAAAGTCCGAAGTCTCATCCCGACTTGTGGGGGAATCATAGTCTCCATCATCCGTTCCGCACTGGGACAATGCTCTAATAATGAAGATCATCACACTTTTATTTACTTACAACTCAAGAACTTAGAATAAGATATGACTCTATATGAATGCCTCCGACGGTGAACCGGGATATGCAAAGAATCAAGAGTGACATGTATGGAAATTATGAAGGTGGCCTTGCCAGAAATACGATGTCAACTACATGATTATGCAAAGAGCAATATGACAATTATGATGCGTGTCATATAAACGGAATGGTGGAAAGTTGCATGGCAATATATCTCGGAATGGCTATGGAAATGCCATAATAGGTAGGTATGGTGGCTGTTTTGAGGAAGGTATATTGTGGGTGTATGGTAACGGCGAAAGTTGCGCGGCACAAGAGAGGCTAGCAATGGTGGAAGGGTGAGAGTGCGTATAATCCATGGACTCAACATTATTCATAAAGAACTCATATACTTATTGCAAAAATCTACAAGTCATCAAAAAAGTATTACGTGCATGCTCCTAGGGGGATAGATTGGTAGGAAAAGACCATCGCTCGTCCCCGACCGCCACTCATAAGGAAGACAATCAATAAATAAAACTGTGCTCCCACTTCATCACAAAGTGGTTCACCATACGTGCATGCTACGGGAATCACAAACTTCAACACAAGCATTCTTTAAATTCATAATCACCCAACTAGCATGACTTTAATATCACTACCTCCATATCTCAAAACAATCATCAAGTATCAAATTGATCATAGCATCCAGTTCACTTCCTATGATAGTTTTTATTATACCCAACTTGGATGCCTACCATTCTAGGACCAATTTTATAACTATCGCAAATACCATGCTGTTCTAAAAGACTCTCAAAATAATATAAGTGAAGGATGAGAGACTAGCAGTTTCTACAAAATTAAGCCACCGCCGTGCTCTAAAAGATATAAGTGAAGCACTAGATCAAAAACTATCTAGCTCAAAAGATATAGTTGAAGCACATAGAGTATGCTAACAAATTCAAATAAAGTAGGCTACTCCCAAAAGGTGTGTACAACAAGGATGATTGTGGAAAAATAAAAAGCAAATACTAATATCATACACGACGCTCCAAGCAAAACACATATCATGTGGCGAATAAAAATATAGCTGCAAGTAAAGTTACCAATCAACGAAGACGAAAGAGGGATGCCTTCCGGGGGCATCCCCAAGCTTAGGCTTTTGGCTACTCTTGAATATCTTGGGGTGCCATGGGCATCCCCAAGATTAGGCTTTTGCCACCCCTTATTCCATATTCCATCTAATCTTTACCCAAAACTTGAAAACTTCACAACACAAAACTCAACAGGAAATCTCAGAAGCTCCGTTAGTGAAAGAAAACAAAACCACCACATAAGGTACTGTAATGAACTCATTCTTTATTTATATTGGTGTTAAACCTACTGTATTTCAAGTTCTCTATGGTTCATACCACTTAATACTAGCCATAGATACATCAAAATAAGCAAACAACACACAAAAAACAGAATCTGTCAAAAACAGAACAATATGTAGCAATCCGTAACTAAGGCAAACTTCTGGAACTTTAAAAATCCTACCAAAATAGGAAGTCCTTGGCAATTTGTCTATTGACAGAAGCAAAAAGAATTAACGCAAAAGCATGTTTCTGTGATTGAACAAAACTAATTTCGTGCGCACAAAGTTTTTATTTTTCAGCAGAATCAAATTAACTATCACCATAGGTTATCCTATACGTTCTACTTGGCACAAACACTAATCAAAACATAAAAATCATCTAAACAGAAGGTAGATGCAAAATTTATTACTAAACAGAAACAAAAACAAAAAACACAAATAAAATTGGGTTGCCTCCCAACTAGCACTATCGT
This sequence comes from Triticum aestivum, assembly GCF_018294505.1. Classification (NCBI taxonomy): domain Eukaryota; kingdom Viridiplantae; phylum Streptophyta; class Magnoliopsida; order Poales; family Poaceae; genus Triticum; species Triticum aestivum. The sequence continues at coordinate 604,752,200 of NC_057813.1, forward strand.
TTAACGCCCCTAGCTAAGCATAAAAGCGAAGATAGATCTAGTAGTGCCATCTTTGGCACTCAACTCATAAGTAGCTCGCATGATAGATTCATAAGGTAATTTGATTTTCTTTCTTGGAAAGTGCTCCATGCCTTTACTTAATGGAAATTGAAATCTAATATTCCCTTCCTTCATATCAATAATCGCACCAATCGTTCTAAGGAAAGGTCTACCAAGAATAATAGGGCAAGAAAGATTGCAATCTATACTAAGAACGATAAAATCTATGGACACCAAATTTCTATTTGCAACAATGAGAACATCATTGATCCTTTCCATTGGCTTTTTAATGGTGGAATCCGCAAGGTGCAAATTTAAAGAGCAATCATCAAGATCATGGAAACCTAGAATATCACATAAAGTTTTCGGAATCATGGAAACATTAGCACCCAAATCACACAAAGAAAAACATGCATGATCTTTAATTTTAATCTTTATAGTAGGTTCCCACTAATCATTAAGTTTTCTAGGTATAGAAACTTCCAAATTAAGTTTTGCATCATAAGATTGCATCAAGGCATCAACAATATGTTTGGGAAAAGCTTTATTTTGACTATAAGCATAAGGAGAATTAACAACGGATTGCAACAAGGAAATAAAACCTTCTAAAGAACAATTATCATAATCAAATTCCTTGAAATCTGAGATAGTGGGTACAATGCTATTTAAAGTCATGACCTCTCCAATCCCGCTTTTACCAAATTTAGCATCAAGATCTTAAAAACTCTGAATTATTGGGATGCCTTCTAACTAAAGTTGACTCATCTCCAGTCCCATTATTATTAAGATTCATATTGCAAAACAAAGATATAATATGGGACACATCAATAACTTTAAGATCTTCATCATTATTTTCATTGAAACTAGAAGAACACGCCTTTACAAAGCAATCTTTCTTAGCACGCAAAATAGCGGTTCTTTCCTTGCACTCATCAATGTAAATTCTCATTGCTTTGAGAGACTCATTGATATCATGCTTAGGAGGAGTAGATCTAATTTTAAGAGAATCAACATCAAGCGAAAGTCTATCAATGTTCCTAGCCAAATCATCAACTTTGAGCAATTTTTCTTCAAGCAAAGCATTAAAATTCTTTTGAGAAATCATAAATTCTTTCACACTATTCTCAAAATCAGAGGGCATCTTATTAAAATTACCATAAGAATTATTGTAGGAATTTCCATAATTATTAGAGTAATTACTAGGGAACGGTCTAGGATTAAAGTTTCCTCTATAAGCATTGTTTCCAAAACTATTCCTACCAACAAAATTCACATCCATAGATTCATTATTATTCTCAATCAAAGTAGACAAAGGCATATCATTGGGATCAAGAGGAGTATTTTTAGTAGGAAACAACTTCATAAGTTCATCACTTTCCACTCAAAACATTGATTTCTTCTATAGCATGCACTTTTTTACTAGTAGATCTTTCGGTGTGCCATTGAGAATAATTAGCCATAATATTATCAAGAAGTTTTGTAGCATCTCCTAAAGTGATTTCCATAAACGTGCCTCCCGCGGCCGAATCTAAAAGATTTCTAGAAGCAAAGTTCAAGCCGGCATAATTTTTTTGTATGATCATCCATAAATTCAAACCATGAGTAGGGCAATTGCAAATCATCAATTTCATTCTTTCCCAAGATTGGGCAACATGCTCATGATCAAGTTGTTTAACATTCATAATATCATTCCTAAGAGTGATAATCTTAGCGGGAGGAAAATACTTAGAGATAAAAGCATCTTTGCACTTGTTCCAAGAATCAATACTATTTTTAGGCAAAGACAAAAACCAAACTTTAGCATGATCTCTAAGTGAAAATGAAAATAACTTCAATTTAAGAATATCATTATCCGTATCTTTCTTCTTTTGCATACCACACAAATCAACAAAGTTGTTTAGATGGGTAGCGGCATCTTCACTAGGAAGGCCGGCAAATTGATCTTTCATAACAAGATTCAGCAAAGCAGTATTGATTTCACAAGACTCTACATCATTAAGAGGAGCAATCGGAGTACTAAGGAAATCATTATTATTGGTATTGGATAAATCACAAAATTTGGTATTATCTTGTGCCATGGCAACTAGTAATCCAACACATAAGCAAACAGAAAAAGGCAAGCGAAAAAGAGAGGAGAAGATTGGGAAAGAGAGGGCGAATAAAACAGCACGGGTGAAGTGAGGGAGAGGAAAATGAGAGGCAAATAGCAAATAATGTAAATGCGAGGGAGATGAGTTTGTGATGGGTACTTGGTATGTCTTGACTTGAGCGAAGACCTCCCCGTCAACGGCGCAAGAAATCCTTCTTGCTACGTCTTGAGCTTGCGTTCGTTTTGCTTGAAGAGGAAAGGGTGATGCAGCAATAGTAGCGTATGTATTTCCCTCAGTTTTTGAGAACCAAGGTATCAATCCAGTAGGAGGCTCCTCAAAAGTCCCACGCACCTACACAAACAAACAAAGAACTCGCAACCAACGCAATAAAGGGGTTGTCAATCCCTTCACGGCCACTTGCGAAAGTGAGATCTAATAGAGATAGTATGATAAGATAAATATATTTTTGGTATTTTATAATATAGATGGGAAAAGTAAAGATGCAAATAAAAGTAGATTGAAAGCTTATATGATAAAAGATAGACCCGAGGCCATAGGTTTCACTAGTGGCTTCTCTCAAGATAGCATAAGTATTACGGTGGGTGAACAAATTACTGTCGAGCAATTGATAGAAAAGCGAATAATTATGAGATTATCTAGGCATGATCATGTATATAGGCACCACATCCGCGACAAGTAGACCGACTCCTGCCTGCATCTACTACTATTACTCCACACATCGACCGCTATCCAGCATGTATCTAGAGTATTAAGTTCATAAGAACATAGTAACGCATTAAGAAAGATGACATGATGTAGAGGGATAAACTCATGCAATATGATATAAACCCCATATTTTTATCCTCGATGGGAACAATACAATATGTGCCTTGCAACCCCTGTTGTCACTGGGTAAGGACACCGCAAGACTGAACCCAAAGCTAAGCACTTCTCCCATGGCAAGAAAGATCAATCTAGTAGGCCAAACCAAATTGATTATTCAAACAGACTTGCAAAGATAACTCAATCATATATAAAAGAATTCATATGAGATTCAAATATTTCTCATAGATAAACTTGATCATAAACCCACAATTCATCGGATCTCGACAAACACACCGCAAAAAGAGTTACATCGAATAGATCTCCACAAGAGAGGGGGAGAACATGGTATTGATATCCAAAAAGAGAGAAGAAGCCATCTAGCTAATAACTATGTACCCGAAGGTCTGTGGTAAACTACTCAAAACTCATCGGAGGGGATATGGGGTTGATGTAGAAGCCCTCCATGGTCCATTCCCCCTCCGGTGGAGCGTCGGCGAAGGCTCCAAGATGGGATCTCGCGGATACAGAAGGTTACGGCGGTGGAATTTGTTTTCTTGGCTCCCCGAATGTTTTCGGGGTACGTGGGTATATATAGGAGGAAGAAGTACGTCGGTGGCTAAGGGAGTCCTGGATAAGGGGGTATTCGGACAACCGGACTATATACTTTGGCCGGAATGTTGGACTATGAAGATACAAGACAGAAGACTTCGTGCCGTCTCCGGATGGGACTCTCCTTGGCGTGGAAGGCAAGCTTGGTGATTCAGATGTAGATCTCCTCCTCTATGTAACCCTAGCCCCCTCCGGTGTCTATATAAACCGGAGGGTTTAGTCCGAAGGACCGAACAACAATCATAACATAGGCTAGCTTCTAGGGTTTAGCCTCTCTGATCTCGTGGTAGATCAACTCTTGTAATACTCATATCATCAAGATCAATCAAGCAGGAAGTAGGGTTTTACCTCCATCAAGAGGGTCCAAACCTGGGTAAACATTGTGTCCCCAACCTCCTGTTACCATTAGACTTAGACGCATAGTTCGGGACCCCCTACCCGAGATCCGCCGGTTTTGACACCGACATTGGTCCTCTCATTGAGAGTTCCACTGTGCCATTGCGATAAGGCCTGATGGCTCGTCTCAAAGACAACATCACCTCCGGGGGAGCCCTGGCTTTAGGCCAAACTCCCCTGCTGGGCGGCTTCGTTATGACCGCCCGATCGGCTATTGCGCCGACAATGACTTCTCAGGTCATTAAAAATAGCCTCCACGTTGATTCGGAATTCGCCGAACAGATGGACCCAATGGAGCTCTTCTCCCTCAATGAGCTCTTGGATCGCATCGCCGCCCTGGGCGTCACTACGAACTATGACCGGATCGGGCTTAAACCAGATCAAAGGCAGATTCACTCTCCACCGGTCACCCACGAGATAGCTGTAGTGGAAGAGCATCATCCTAATTCTCCCTCCACTTTGAGGACGAACTATGTCCATATTTCCGAGCTCTCCGAGACGGACACCCGCTCGCGGGAGGACATGACCCCGGTCCTGGACTCAGGATCGGGGGGCGGGCTGAAGAAATCGGGCAACGCCCAGAACCCGAGCCATTAAGCTCGGAAGCTCCTTTGCCCCTCGGTCCCAAATCGGGTCGGGATTCGGATTCAAATCCGCCCACCCACCCAGATTTATCCAATCTTTCCCATATCAGACAAGAGCCCCAAGAAACAGTACACCATTACTGGGCCAGATTCCTCCACGTGATAAACAGGGTCAAGGACTGTCGCGAGGCAGACGCAATCTCCCTCTTTTGCAAAAATTGCACGGACAAAGAGATTCTCAATGCTATAAGTCGCCATGAAATAGTACACTTCGCTGACTTAGCGGCCATAGTGCAAAAATACTACGCAATGGAAAGCGCCTGGAAAACCCAAACAAGTTTTTGGGACAATCCGGCTCTAGCCAAATCCTCTGTCCAAACTAAAAGGGTAAACTCTCGTAAGTCACCCGATTCAAGTACCAAAAAAATAAAGCCCGCCGCAAGGCGCGGAAGCGTATTGGAAGAATGGCTAAACGGAACATGCAAGATTCACAGCACACCGGATACTATGCCAACGCATAGCCTTAGAGCATGTTGGATACTCTGACAGGTAGCAAAGAGCGGCGAGGATCTCCTCATAAAACATACAACAGAGCAACATCCCGCCGGAGACAACACTACGGTATTTACAGTCTTCAAGACTTTCGCCTCAAATAATAGGCGCAAGCAAGCTCAGCGCAAGCTCGCAGAAGTTTGCCACGTGGCAACAATAAACCCATGGAACGACACGACTATAACTTAAAATGCCAGTGACGAACCTCAATTCCGAACAGTCCGAGCACCAGCTGCTTTGGTCCCTAGCCCAATCGTGGACGGCTTCAGGTTCACTAAAGTGCTCATGGACGGCGGAAGCGGACTAAACCTCATCTATGAGGAAACGCTTAACAAGATGGAAATTGACAAGAGCCGCATTGAACGGAGCAACACGACCTTCAGGGGAATCATCCCTAGTCGGGAGGCACAATGCGCGGGAAAAATCACACTGGACGTGGTATTCGGCACACTGGAGAATTACAGGTCTGAAGAAATTACATTCCAAGTGGCCCCATTCAGCAGCGGATACCACGCCCTCTTGGGGCGGGACGCATTCCCGAGCTTTCAGGCTATACCCCATTACGGGTACATGAAGCTCAAAATGCCTGGGCCCAATGGAATCATCACTCTAGCTAGCAATCCGGACTTCGCACTCCGCGCCGAAAATAAAACCGCCGCCCTCGCCCTGGAGGCATTGTCAGAAGCCCTCGCGGCTGAAGAACTGACAACACTGCGAGCAACAATAGACAGAGACAACGTGATACTCGACAAGAAACCTAAATCCACCTCCTTCAAACCAGCGGACGAGATAGTCAAATTCCAGGTCCACCCAATGGACCCTTTGAAGACAATTTCCATCGGGACACAGCTGAACCCCACAATAGACGCCGCACTGCGAGACTTCCTACATGAAAATTGGGACATTTTTGCGTGGCATCCTTCAGACATGCCGGGCATCCCACGCAGGCTGGCCGAACATAACCTCAACGTACTAAAAGGATACAAGCCAGTCAAGTAGACTCTTAGACGCTTCTCAGAGCCTAAGCGGCAAGCCATGGGGGAAGAGCTAGCCAAGCTACTCGAGGCCGGATTCATCAGAGACATCAAACATCCGGATTGGCTAGCAAACATGGTAATGGTACCAAAAAAGGACAAATCCTGGTGCTTGTGTGTCGATTTCAAAGACCTCAATAAAGCTTGCCCTAAGGATCCCTTCCCCCTCCCCCGCATTGATCAAATAATCGATGCCACCGCAGGACACGACTCATTGTGTTTCCTCGATGCATACTCCGGATACCATCAAATAAAGATGGCGGAGTCCGACCAGGCTGCAACAGCCTTCACTCTGTACGACCCCTTCTGTTTCAAGACCACGCCCTTCGGGCTCAAAAATGTCGGCGCAACCTATCAACGCATGATTCAGACATGCCTGGAAAAACAAATCGGCAAGACAGTAGAGGCCTACGTAGACTGGTCATCAAAACAAGACACATCGAAACCTTAATAGACAACTTGAGTCTTACGTTCGATAATCTCTGAACATACGACATCAAGCTCAACCCCGAGAAGTGTGTCTTCGGAGTACCCTCAGGAAAATTGCTCGGCTTCATCGTTTCCAATAGAGGAATTGAAGCCAATCCGGCAAAAATCCGAGCTCTGTCATAGTTGTCTATCCCAACAGACCTCAAGCAGATCCAGAAACTAACTGGATGTGTGGCTACCTTAAGCCGCTTTATCTCCCGCTTATGAGAAAAGGCACTACCCCTGTACCGCCTTCTTAGATGCACCGAACACTTCCAGTGGACGGATGCGGCCACAGCCGGACTAGAAGAAATAAAGGCACTCTTGGCCACAAACCCAGTCCTGACCGCGCCAAACATTGGCAAACCCATGCTATTATACATAGCCATAACAGACCAAGTTGTGAGTGCAGTGCTCGCGTCGAACGAGAGGCAGACAGACACAAGTTCCCGCTCCAAAAGCCAGTATATTATGTGTCCACGGTCCTCACTCCATGTAAGTCTCGGTACCCGCACTATCAAAAGATAGCGTATGTGGTCTTCATGGCATCCCGGAAACTATGACACTACTTTCAAGAGTGTTCAATAACGGTGGCCTCTGAAGTACCACTCAATGACATAATAAATAACCGCGATGCAACAGGACGAATTGCTAAATGGACTATTGAGCTCCTTCCGTTCGACATAACATACAAACCATGACGGGCCATTAAGTCGCAAGTATTGGCTGACTTCGTCGCCGAATGGACAGAGGCCGAACTCCCTAAAGAGTATGACATGTACTCAAATTGGATCATGCATTTCGACGGATCCAAAATGATAGCCGGATTGGGAGCAGGTGTCGTCCTGACATCCCCCACTGGGGATACGGTGCAGTACGTCCTCCAAATATTATACACAGACTCCAATAATGCAGCCGAATACGAGGCTCTATTGCATGGTCTTCGTATGGCGGTCTCCATGGGCATTCAACACCTCGAAATACGCGAGGACTCGAACGTCGCAATATCTCAGGTAAATGGAGACTTTGACGCCAAGGACCCGAAGATGGCGGCTTATCGCAATGCCGTCCTCAAAATGTCAGCTCGGTTCGAGGGGCTCGAATCCACCATGTGGTCAAAGAAAATAACCAAGTGGCCGATATCCTCGCCCGCATCGGTGCTAGACGCGACCCCATCCCACCTAATATCTTCTTAGAAAAGTTGTTCAAGCCATCCGTGGCATGGGAAGGGGAGTCCAGCACTATTAGTCCGGCTCCGAACACAACCCTAGATTCTGAACTTCAGACATAATCGGAGGCTCTGCCACCGAAATAACATCTTCGGCCCATGAAATAATGGTTGTCATCGCCCCGTGGACCGAGCCCTTCTTGGCCTACCTCAGTAGGCAAGAGGTCCCCGAGGACCAAAATGAGGCACGTTGTATTGTGCAACACTCTAAAGCCTACAATGTCCATGAAGGAGAACTCCAATGATGCATCTCCAAAGAGGAAGGGCGGCAGCTCTTAGCCGAAATCCATTCCGGACTAGGTGGGCACCACGCGGCTGCCCGAGCTCTCGTAAGAAAGGCCTTTCGGACAGGATTTTACTGGCCGACAGCCCGGGCGGACGCACAGGACCTTGTCCAACATTGCGTCGGTTGTCAACTATTTGCCAATCAGAGCCATATGCCCCCTACCGCTCTCCAAACAATCCCCATAACTTTGCCCTTCGTGGTCTGGGGGCTGGATATGGTGGGACCCCTTCAAGGGGGAAGCCATAAGAAAAAAAATACTTATTGGTCATGTGGACAAGTTCACCAAATGGATAGAAGCCAAACTAGCTAAAACGGCCGAATCCGAACCAGCGATAGACTTCATATCGGAGGTTGTACACCGCTATGGTGTCCCCCACAGTATCATCACTGACAATGGCTCCAATTTTACAGCCGGAGAGGTAAAAGCCTGGTGCGGCAAAATGGGCATTAAGCTCGACTACGCCTCAGTCTATCACCCCCAAACAGGCGGTCAAGTTGAACGTGCAAATGGTATTATCACGAGCGGCATCAAACCCAGACTAGTGCGATCCTTGAAGGAATCAGACACGCATTGGGTCGAGGAACTCAACTCCGTACTCTGGGGGCTGCGGACCACGCCGAATCGCACCACCGGATACACACCATTTTTTATGGTGTACGGCGCAGAAGCAGTACCGCCCTGCGACATAATTCATGACTCACCTCGCGTGCGCATGTATGAAGAGAAGGAGGCCGAGATAGACCGGCAGGACAACTTAGATGCTTTGGAGGAGGAGCGTGATGTCGCTAAAGCCTGTTCCGCATTCTATCAGCAACAGGCTTGAAGGTATCAAAGCAGAGAAGTATGGGCCAAAACTTATAACATTGGCGAACTCGTTCTACGCCTACCTGAGAAGAAGAAGGACAAGCTCAAACCCAAGTGGGAGGGTCCCTTCATCATTGATAAAGTTCTCACCAGAGGAGCGTACCGTCTGTGCAATGCATCTGATAACAGACTCGAGCCGAACCCATGGAACGCGGCCAGACTCCAGAGATTCTATGCCTAGCGCCGAACCCAGTGTTCGTCTCCTTCACTCCGCTTCTTCAATTATGTTCCCTTTACCTTGTCTCCACTTTTCTTTTTCTTTCTTTTTCTTTTTTCACAGCCTTAAAACTATATGGATGCCCTGAGCATTCCGGGCGCACTATGCGTGCACACTATACCTGGGGGCTTCTTACACGGATGCTAAATATAACCACTTTTAATGGCTTCTTGCCAGCCACATATGCATTTTTCTTTCCATGTGTGCCTTTTCTTCACCATTATGCATCGATATGACTTAAGTTTTGGCCATGTTGGGTTGCCTGGCTCTTGTATTTATGCCCTACATTCCCGTTAATTCGGCTAGGGCATAAGGGGAACACCTCTGCGATTGTTACTGCCGGTTGAGCCGGATGTGTACCTCAGACTGGGTGAAGCCGAAAGCTAGCATTCTTAAGGGAATATTCGGTCAGTGAATAAAAGATGTCCTCGTTCATAACAACGAAAAAACCCAGATGTTCTGTTTCCTGCGCTTCTGTTCGCAGATCAGACATGCACATCGATGCATGCGTACCTAGAGAAAGGAACCCCTAACGGAACTATTCTCTCTGGAAGATGTTTCTTACTATCCATGTAATATAACATAACTAGTTGGGTACTTGTCTGTTCAAGCACTTATGAACCCTACGCCTGGTTTCCACGCATACCCCGGTTTTTCATAACTGTGCTGGTATTCAGACACACCCCGGACTGTCGGATCTGGGGGCTGAAGCGAAAAGGTCCACCATGAAAAATGATTTTCAATCCGGCTAGGGAGTACATGAGCCCGTTCAAATTACATAATCATATCGACTGGCCGTACTCTTCCTCTATACCATCCAACAGGCTGTCTAACTTACAATCCTTCTAGGAATACTTTGCAGCTAACGCTACTTGATCATACACCAAACTAACGGGTATCTCTTGTCCATCTGGCGCAGCCGGTCCAACTTCGGCCATATGGTTAGGGTCAGCTTTGGCGTATCGCGTCTTCACCATGGCCCAAGCTTCTCTCGCACCTTGCTGGCAAGCTGACACCTTCCATAATCGGAAGTGCCGCCGTGCTCCGTTGAGCATCTCTACGAGTTCGCTCATACCTCCTGGCAGGGAAGCGGATGGCCACAAAGCCTGGGCAATACCCTGCATCACTTGCGGAGCTCGCTCGTGCAATTGTGAAAGCTCCTGCAGCATATGGCCTGCGGAACCGGGCATCTCCTCTCTAGAGCGTCCCGTCAACATACCTGCAGACATAACTCTGTCAATACGCCTCCTCGCTGAACTATACCATAGTTCGTTCAAGCACTTACTATAAATGCCGCGTCGAAGCCTCTGGTTCTTCTTCATAGAGTCCGCGAGCTGAGCCCGAACATCTTTCAATTCGACGCTCAGCTGGAGATTAGCATCTTGCAGCTTATTTCTCTCCTGAATAGACTACGTCAGCGCGCGTTCGCCCGCCTTCAGCTGACTTCACAGATGCAGCTCATCATCCCCCACAGTCTCCGGATTTCCTCTGGGATTGTCTGCCGAATACTTCGTCAGATTTATAAACCATGCTGAACACGCAAAATGGTAGAAGGAAATTATTACCAGAAGAAATCTTTTTGGATCCCTCTTGTTCGGCTGCATTAGCCTTCATCTGGGCCTTACACTCCTCCAGCTCTTGAGACAACTGGGTATTCTTCTCTACAAGAACCTATGCATTTAATGATCCTTAAATCAGTTGTGCCAACTGTTTCAAGTCTCAGGGGCTACCACTACACATACTTATTAAATTCTCTTACCCGTATATCCTTCACATACTGGTCTGTTGCTCTGTCAACTCCATCTTGAGCAGCGCGGATATAGGCATGTCCGGAATTGAAGGCACTAAACGCCTCTTCAGAAAAAATACCCCCGCGGAGTACGACCGTCGGTGCCAGTGATTCATGGCGCTCTCCACTTCTGAATTTGTGGCAGAAAGCATATCTGTATCCTCCACAGGAGGACAGTTTGGCACTGTCCCCACATCAGCCTCCGCCTGTAAATCCGACCCAGGAATCCGGCTGCTGGAGGCGTGGCTGGAAGGGTCCCCGGGCATAGTCTGGCGCTTCTTGACAGGACATGATTAAATCCGTCATGCCTCGACAAATAGACCAAATATACCACGGGGCAAGTTCAATGATACCTCTGCGCCTGTGTGCCACTCCTAACCACCTTCCTTTTAAGCGTACCGTGTCTAGGCACCTCTTGCTGAGAGGCCCTCGCAGGTTCCGCATAGCGTCCCGACTGCCGTTTCCTATAAAAACACGGCGTGCGATCATAAGGTATGGCAAAGCGAAGGAATCCTTTCGGAAGCTAGGGACCCCGGCATTACTTATATGCGATACGGGAAGCAGTCCGGGGTAATCCGCGATGATGGCCACCAAAGAGCCGTCACTGCTGGCCTGATAGAAAGTCCCATCGATGAATTCCACGGATATGTCCAGATCTTCTTCAAATCCGGGGTCGAGAGCCCGGCCGGGATCCTCTGGCTGCAGAGAGGGTCTGTTGAAATCTTTCACGGTCTTTCTTAGTTCCTGTTTTGAAACAGCAAGGTAAATAATTGTGGCAAAGAAGGTAAGAACGAATAGAGTTGAGTAAAATATGACCACTTACCCAGCTTCGGGGGTTGTACATGGAAAATCCATCCCGCGGTTTGATGCGTAGGAAATCCTCTTCTTCTTCCTTGTACAATTCGGATAGTACCCTTACCAGAGATGTGGCGGAGTCCGGACCTTTGCGACCATAGCGAGAGGCATCGTCTTCTCCATTGAAGTGCCACATGGGTTTTCCCCTATATTGGAGTGGCTGCACTCCCCTTATTATGCATATTGACATAACTTCGATTATTGTCAATCCTGATTTGGCCAGGGTTTTTATCCGGCTCATTAGATTGAAGACTTCCCTATTTTCTTCCTCCTGGGGGCTCTGAGGGCGCCAGCTTTGGTGTCTCTTCAGCGGAGTATTCGTAAACTCAAGAAGGCCCGTCTGGACTGGGTCCGGAAGGGGAACGTCATCAAAATAAAACCACTCCGAGGGCCAGTCTTCGGATGCCTTCTTGGGAGCATTGGACAAGTATCCGGTCTGGGTGATGCGCCATATTTCGGCTCCGCCCACTTGATATATAGATCCCTCCTGGTTGCGGGGGATGAGGCAAAATAACCTCTTCCATAACTCGAAATGAGCTTCGCAGCCCAGAAATAGCTCGGAGAGGGCAACGTAGCCCGCAATGTGCAGTATGGAGGCGGGGGTAAGATTATGCAACTGGAGACCATAGAACTCCAGGAGCCCGTGGAGGAATGGGTGGATTGGAAACCCGACGCCTCTTAGCAGATATGGGACAAGGCATACCCGCTCCCCCCAAGATGGGTTTGGGAATCTCTCCGCTTGCTCCCTGCCATTATAGGTGGCTAGTACGGATCGGACGGGGACCATATATGCGGGCGGAAGGAACCCTTTGGCCTGCAGCTCTATTAGGTGGCTGTGAGGGATGGAACACTTTTCCCAATCCCCTAGTTTCGAGCTGGGGGAGCAGCGAGCGGGGCTGCGGCGACCGGCCATGATGGGATGGCCTCTTTTGGGCGCGCTCTGCGGAATGCTTGCTTGGGGAAAGATGGTGTGATTTGGATCTGAGGATCCCCATCTCCTCAAATAGACGGCTCACTGATGACCCACAAGTGTAGGGGATCTATCATAGTCCTTTCGATAAGTAAGAGTGTCCAACCCAACGAGGAGCAGAAGGAAATAATAAGCGGTTTTCAGTAAGGTTTTCTCTGCAAGCACTGAAATTGTAGGTAATAGATAGTTTTGTGATAAGATAAATAGTAATGAGCAACAAGTATATAAAGTAAATAAACTGCAGCAAGGTGGCCCAATTCTTTATGTAGCAAAGGATAAGCCTGTACAATTTCTAATAATGAGAAAGAGCTCCCGAGGACACATTGGGAATTATCGTCAAGCTAGTTTTCATCACGCTCAAATGATTCGCGTTCGGTACTTTGATAATTTGATATGTGGGTGGACCGGTACTTGGGTACTGCCCTAACTTGGACAAGCATCCCAGTTATGATTAACCCCTATTGCAAGCATCTTCAACTACAAAAGAAGTATTAAGGTAAACCTAACCACAACATTAAACATATGGATCCATATCAACCCCTAACGAAGCAACGCATAAACTAGGGTTTAAGCTTCGGTCACTCTAGAAACCCATCATCTACTTATTACTTCTCCATGCCTTCCTCTAGGCCCAAATAATGGTGAAGTGTCATGTAGTCGACGCTCACATAACACCACTAGAGGAAAAGACAACATACATCTCATCAAAATATCGAACGAATACCAACTTCACATGACTACTAATAGCAAGACTTCTCCCATGTCCTCAGGAACAAACGTAACTACTCACAAAGCATATTCATGTTCATAATAAGAGGAGTAATAATATGCATAAAGGATCTGAACATATGATCTTCCACCAAGTAAACCAATTAGTATCAACTACAAGGAGTAATCAACACTACTAGCAACCCATAGGTACCAATTTGTGGTTTTGATACAAGATTGGATACAAGAGATGAACTAGGGTTTTGAGAGGAGATGGTGCTGGTGAATATGTTGATGGAGATTGACCCCCTCCCAATGAGAGGATCGTTGGTGATGACGTTGGTGATGATTTCCCCCTCCCGGAGGGAAGTGTCCCCGGTAGAACAGCTCCGCCAGAGCCCTAGATTGATTCTGCTAAGGTTCCGCCTCGTGGCGGCGGAGTTTCGTCCCGTAAGCTTGCCCACGATTTTCTCCAGGGTAAAAGTGATGATATAGCAGAAGATGGATGCCGGAGGCCCACCAGGGGGCCCAGGAGATAGGGGAGCATGCCCTATAGGGGGGGCGGCCCCTGTCTCCTGGACAGGGTGTGGGCCTCTGGCCTATTTCTTTCGCTCAGAAATTCTTATTAATTCCAAAAAGTTGTTTCGTGGAGTTTCATGACTTTTGGAGTTGTCCAGAATAGGTTTCCAATGTTTGCTCCTTTGCCAGCCAGAATTATAGCTGTAGGCATTCCCCCTCTTCATGGTAAACCTTGTAAAATAAGGGAGAATTGCCACAAGCATTGAGATATAATGTGTAATAACAGCCCATAATGCAATAAATATTGATATAAAAGCATGATGCAAAATGGACGTATCACTCACCTACGAGATTACGGTGGCAAATGCAAAAATGCCCCGGCCCCTCGTCTTCGATCGACACGTGGAGATGGCCATTACTGAAGCATAGAAGCCGAGGAGTACAACCTTATTGGGAGGCCGGATACTATTCGCTACAATGGGTGCACCGGATTTGGAGAAGAACCCGCCTTGCAATGTCGAAGACAATCTGCGCGTCGGACTCATCTTCATTAAAGCCTGGTTCGGGGGCTACTGAGGGAGTCCTGGATAAGGGGGTATCCGGACAGCTGGACTATATACTTTGGCCGGACTGTTGGACTATGAAGATACATGATAGAAGACTTCGTCCCGTGTCCGGATGGGACTCTCCTTGGCGTGGAAGGCAAGCTTGGCGATTTGGATGTAGATATCCTCCTCTGTAAACCGACTCTATGTAACCCTAGCCCCCTCCGGTGTCTATATAAACCAGAGGGTTTAGTCCGTAGGACCGAACAAGAATCATACCATAGGCTAGCTTCTAGGGTTTAGCCTCTCTGATCTCGTGGTAGATCAACTCTTGTAATACTCATATCATCAAGATCAATCAAGCAGGAAGTAGGGTTTTACCTCCATCGAGAGGGCCCGAACCTGGGTAAACATCGTGTCCCCATCCTTCTATTACCATTAGTCTTAGACGCACAGTTCGGGACCAGCTACCCGAGATCCACTGGTTTTGACACCGATAGTGGCCGCCCGAGGGGCCCACGAGTAGGCGGCGCGCCCTGTAGGGGTGGGCGT
Source organism: Triticum aestivum (assembly GCF_018294505.1). Lineage (NCBI taxonomy): Eukaryota > Viridiplantae > Streptophyta > Magnoliopsida > Poales > Poaceae > Triticum > Triticum aestivum. Next base: position 604,767,331 of record NC_057813.1, read on the forward strand.
GCCCTCCACCCTTGTGGCCGCCTCGGCTTCTTCTTGGCTTGCACTCCAAGTCCTCTGGATCACGTTCGTTCCAAAAATCAGCCTCCCAAAGGTTTCATTCTGTTTAGACTCTGTTTGATATTCCTTTTCTTCGAAATACTGAAATAGGCAAAAAAAACAGCAATACGGGCTGGGCCTCCGGTTAGTAGGTTAGTCCCAAAAATGATATAAATGTGTAAAATAGAGCCCATAAACATCCAAAAGGGGTAATATAATAGCATGGAACAATCAAAAATTATAGATATGTTGGAGACGTATCACGCTACTACTAGTATTCCAACTTTCACAGATTTACACCCCCTCTACGTATTTGTGATGTATTTATACATGCTCTATATAGTAGTTTCATCAGATCATACTAAACATACACTATTCTCATCATATCATAGACAATAGTAGTCTTGTCATACCATCATCATCATCATCATTCAACACAAATATCATCACATCTCGAAAATAGCGATACACAAGTCATGTCATGTCTCGAATAAGTGTAACTGCATAGTCATGACACACACACAAGTTTCATCATCTCTATCTAAACCATGATGTAGAAGAGAAGAGAGATCAGCATGAGCAAGAGTGCGACTATGTAGTACTTGAGGCACCGGCGGTCCCGCCCCCGCTCTTGCCGGAGCATCCACCTCAAGCACTACTTTCCGCTTTGGCTCTGCTGTCGAGCCCTCTGTGGCTAGCACCCGGGTACTTGTCCACCTGGGCCTGAGCGTCTGGCCAGTGGTCGTAGACTCCTGGAACCCTCCCAACGAACACGGCGTAGCAGTCCTTTGTCATCTCTGATCTATGTACCTGCATCGTCAGTTGATGAATTGAGCGATAATATGCAACATAATGTACTTAAGAAAACAAAGAGGCATAATTAACAAAATACAAGCAACTTATAGTAAACATAAATGACGAAGTTCCTCATACCCAAACTAATTAACCAGAGCGATCTACTCTAGTTTAGGACCATGTGGTTTAATTACATGACATAGTTTTTCCGTGCATAAATTCAAAGTTTTGCGATAGAAAGACAGTAGTGACACATTGTCATCGACAATCAGTCCTCCATGTCGGCGGTCCAATCTTCATACTCAGGGAGGAAGCACCCGAGCTTCATGAAAGGATTCTGGTCCAGACGCCGAGCGACTAGAAGTGCTTGGACATCAACCCGCGTGATTGGCCCATGGTAGAACATCCCATTGGTTCGAGGACCTTCTTCATGATCACTTGGGCAAGTTCACACTGTACATGATAAAACTCAGCTCGGATTTGATGATCCGGTGTCTTTCCTATGCTTGTGGCACAACTGACAATCTTGGCATCTTCGGTAGTATTTGACAGCGAAGGCGTTGATTATCCCTGCTGTACTCGAGCAGGGGATGCATGAGGTAGGATCCATCAGCCTTACTGGTGTGCGGTTGCTAGATGCAGTTGTAGTCGGTCTTATGGCGGAAAACCAGCCCATTCTTCCTGTGCCTTTCCACCTTGATATATCCACCGGACAGGCTGAAGGTTAACAGGGCACTTGTCGGTGTACAAAAGTAGGGGTACTTTTGTACCCCTTTACTTGTGCACGGACGGTCGCAGCCACCCCTACAGCAGGGCTTGGCAATGCAGAGGAGGACAACAGGAGGCAGGAACGAGGAACATCAAGACAGATGCTGAGAGTAGCAAGCAAAAAGAGGCAAGCAGGGCCACGACCGGCAACAAGCCTTGCCGAGGTAACCTGTGAGGCCCCCGACAAGCCTCTTGCCGGGGCAACTTGCGAAGAGACCAGCAGGGCCACCACCCTTGGTGTTTGAGAGCTCTGACACCATCGACAACGTTAAGACAAAGATTTGGAGAGCACACGCCTAATTGCATGCAATTCCTCATGAATCTTGGTAACCCACGAATCCACGTGGGATCGGAAGACAAAGACCCCCGGCAAGACCCTTGCCGGGGACAACTCCAAGGCCCCCGGCAAGCCTTGCCGTGGATGATCGCTGGGCCAGGGCAGACCCGCACTCGGCTGTAGCGACCAGACCTCAAACAGTCTAGTCTCTATGCATCAGTGTCATCCCTGGATCGGTAATGTTGACATGCACAGTACTTGAGGATTTATAACAGAGTTTCAATCACACCCTTATTACATCTAATGTCTCAAAAGAGAACTTATTACAATAATAAGGCTTAAGGGCATCTAAAAACGATAACAGCGGAAGGCTTGGAAGAGAAAGTGAGTCCATCAACTCCAACGGCATAGATGAGTGAACGACAATGACCTATGGCACCTTACTCGTCGTCTTAAAAGTTTGCAACATGAAATGTTGCAGCCCGAAATGGGTCAGCACATGGAATATGCTGGCAAAGTAACACATAGAGTAATGAACAGAATGAATACTATCAGTACATGCATATTTGGCTGGTGGAAAGCTCTATGGTTACAATTTTTGCATAAAGCCAAATTTTCCCTACGACAAAGGAATAAATTTTGTTTAATTATCACGGTGGTTGTTAAACATTGAGAAGGTTCCTCCAACTCAATCCCAATTAAGCATCATCATTAAACCCAACAAATTAATTTAGAGTGCTGTGATCAACATGATAATCCAAGAACCAAATACTCAAGATGTCCATAACCGAGGACACGGCTAATCATGATCAGTTTGTACACTCTACAGAGGTTTGCGCACTTTTCCCCACAAGACTCGATCTCCTCCGTTAGATTTCTTGCACTACATGATGTTTGAGAAACGGATGACCGAGACAAAGTCTTTCAGAAGCATTAACTCTTTACTCTGGGTAGACAGTACCACCTACATCCCCTACATCTGCTAGTCTACCACTGAAAGAGGTCACACAACATACTCAACTATGCCAGACCCCATATTGGCTTGTGGCTGCACACATACGTTTCTAGCATGAATAATCTTATGATCCCTTTGAGCCTGGGTGGCGAACCATAGGATGATCACACGGGTACTCCGGGATATCCTAGGACAACACTGGATTCTCCAGGTGCCCTGGCAACCACTGGGTACTCCAGGGTTCCTTCACCAATCCACCAGAGGTTTGTTTAAGTAGCCACCTTAAGTTAACCATTAATTAACAATACTCACATATGTCATGGATACACTCACCCAAACCACGTCTATGAGCATAGCATAGCAATCCTGAGCATAACGTAGAAGTAACTCCCAAAGGTTTGATAATAAAAGGGCAATAGGTTCTACCTCATCATCTACTTCCCAAAACCCACATGTTATTCAGACCCTAACGATGCAATGTTTGAGGGTTGAACTAATGCATAAAAACTGGGTAATAAAGAGATATGATCAAAGTGTTACTTGCCTTGCTGATGATCCGCCAAACCTAGAGACTCGTAGTAGCACGCTTCGCACTCTGGAAATTCTATCGCAAACGAACAATAACATACATAAGCACTCAACTAGAAGCACAAGTAAAACTCAAATAAGAAGATCTAACCGGAAAGTTCAACCGAACAACTTTGGTTTGCAAAAAGAATCAAATCAAACGGAGCAACGAACTCAAACTACAAAAGAAATAAGATTCATTTACTAATCTGTACTAAAGTCAAATTTTACAGTACCAAAATCTAGTTCAAGTTGGTTAAACAGAAAGAGGGCTTCGACACGAAGATCTAGGCGCTTGTTTCACCTGATTCGGATAAACGAGCGAAATGATAAACTAACACAAAAAACAGGGCAGAAATCGTGATCGAAAATAATCGCGGAAAAACCCTAGAAAAAAAATGAAACGAACAGGCTAACGAATGAACGTTCGCTGTTTGCGGCTAACTGACAAACAATATTCGTTAAAACGAACGTATGGACGAACGTCCGCTATTTAACTAAACCGAAAAAACGGAACCAATCTAAAAAACTAGATCTAGGGTTTCAAAAAAAACTGACGGTTTTCCCGAGAAAACCGAGTAGGCGGCGGCGGGCGGCAGCTCAGGCGGCGGGGCAAATGGGGTCGGGCAACGGCGGCGACTCTGGCGGCGGGGCGGCGATTCAGGCAGGGCGGCAGCGGACGGCGGCGTCGGCGCGGGGAACGGTGTCGGCGGTGGCGGCGAGAAGCGGCGGCGGCGGCTCTAGGGCGGTGGCAGCGCTAGGGTTTGGGCGGCGGAGTGGGCTAGCGGTGGGGGTTGGGCCGCGGCTTATAAGGGCCGGCCAGGCGCAGTGTCCGGGTCGACACGGCCCGTTAGGTCGGTTCACTTTTTTTTAAATAATCCTGACGCGGAAAAACAAATAAAAGAAATACTAAATAGAGTCGAAAAATCCTGAAATAAATTTTCACGGTCCTCTAATAATATTGCGGACAAAGTGAACACTTATTTGGGCCACTAATGCAATTTTGAAAAACGCATTTTTCGTAATTCAAATAAAAAGCAATAAAAGTCCAAATAAAATTCTTATTTGACTTTATTATTTTTCCTCCAATATTTCTTTTATTTGGAGAAGTCATTTTATCCCCTCTCTTTTATTTTCATATTAGAAATATTCGAAGACAAAATAATCAAGACCAAATGATCCTCTTTTCAAAATTTGAGAAAAACTCAAATATAAAAATAACGAAATCCCAACTCTCTCCGTGGGTCCTTGAGTTGGCTAGAAAATTGGTGCGGGTGGTCTTTCCGTAAGTGTGGCTTCATCTTCGGTGTGGTGGCTCCACTAAACTTTCTAGAACTTGATAACCTTACTGCGGGTGACTCGGCTAGAAAACTCCAGAATCTTCACTGGTTTCTGCTCATAATCAAATCGCTATCCAGCTGAATCGCTTCCAGTGGCATTGTATCTCCCAGAGGAATATCGGTCATCTCTTTGTGGCACTTCTTTAACCGGGAAACGTGAAAGAAATCATGAACTCCTGACAATCCTTCCGGCAATTCCAGCTTGTAAGCAACTTCTCCCATACGCTCCAAAACTTTGTATGGTCCCACAAAACATGGTGCTAACTTTGCCTTAACTCCAAAACGCTTAACTCCTCGAAGTGGGGACACACGAAGATATACTCTGTCTCCGACTTCGTAAACTATCTCTGTGCGTTTAGAATCTGCATAACTCTTTTGCCTGGATTGGGCTACCTTGAGTCTATCACGAATCAACTTAACCTTTTCTTTAGACTCCTTAATCAAATCTGGTCCAAACAACTGACGATATCCAACTTCATCCCATAGCAACGGTGTCCTGCACCTCCTTCCATACAAGGCTTCGAAACGGGCCATCTTCAAACTTGCTTGATAATTGTTATTGTAAGAGAACTCTGCATATGGCAAATTGTCGTCCCAACTAGATCCATAATCTAGCGCACAAGCTCTCAACATGTCCTCTAGAATCTGATTGACTCTCTCAGTCTGTCCATCTGTCTGTGGATGAAACGCTATACTGAACTCTAGCCTGGTACCCAAAGTCTCATGCAATTGATTCCAGAACTTTGAGGTAAACTAGGTTTCTCTATCTGATACAATGGTCCTCGGAACTCCATGCAGACATACGATTCTGGTCATGTATATCTTTGCCAACTTAGCACTTGTGTAAGTGGTCTTCACTAAGATGAAAGGAGCTACCTTCGTCAACCGATCGACTACAATCCATAACGAGTTGTAGCCTGAACGAGTCCTGGTAAATCCCATGATAAAATCCATGCCTAGCTTGTCCCACTTCCATTCGGGTATCGGCAATGGCTGTAGCAATCCTGCTGGCTTCTGATGCTCTGTCTTCACTCTCTTACATACATCACATACTGCTACATACTCATTAATATCCTTCTTCATTCCGGTCCACCTGAAACTTTCCTTCAAATTCAGATACATCTTGGTATTTCGTGGGTGAATCGAATACGGCGAATCATGGGCCTCCTGCAGAATCAACTTCCTGATCTCTGGGTCATTAGGCACATATACACGATCCTCAAACCATAAGGTATCGTGCTCATCCTCACGAAATCCTTTAGCCTTTCCTTTGCTCATCCTTTCCTTTATCTCGGCAATCTCTTTGTCAGTCTTTTGAGCTTCCCTGATCTTATCCATCAAGGTAGACCGAATTACCAATGCTGCTACATAACCTCTTAGAACTATTTCCAAACATATCTCGCAAAGATCCTCTTCTAACTCCTTGGGTAATCCTCCTGTCATGAGTGTATTGACATGACTCTTGCGACTCAACGCATCTGCTACTATGTTAGCCTTTCCGGGATGATAGTGCAACTTCATATCATAATCCTTAATGAGCTCCAACCATCTCCTTTGCCTGAGGTTCAACTCCTTCTGCGTGAAGATATACTTCAAACTCTTATGATCCGTGTACACCTCACAATAGTTTCCAATTAGAAAATGTCTCCATGTCTTCAACGCATGCACTACGGCGGCTAACTCCAAATCATGTGTAGCATAATTTTGCTCATGAGGTTTAAGCTGTCGAGAGGTATATGAAACAAGTCTTCCCTCCTGCATAAGCACTGCTCCAAGTCCTCGACGAGAAGCGTCGCAATACACTTGATAATCCTTGCATTGATCTGGAAGAATCAACACTCTGGCTGTAACCAAACGCTTCTTCAACTCCTGAAAACTGGCCTGACATTCCTGGGTCCATTTGAACTTGGTGTCCTTTTTAAACAACTCTGTCATGGGCTTTGCAATCTTGGAGAAATTCTCAATGAACCTCTAGTAATATCCTGCGAGTCCAAGAAAACTCCGGATCTCTCCAACCGACGTGGGTGCTACCCATTTAGTCACAGTGACAACCTTGGTGGGGTCTACTGCCTATCCTTCTCTAGATATAACATGTCCGAGGAATCCAACTTCCTTCAACCAAAACTCACATTTGCTGAACTTGGCATATAACTGATGTTCCCTATAATTGTCAAGAACCAAACACAAATGTTCCTTATGCTCCTCTTCATTCTTCGAGTAGACCAATATATCATCAATGAACACTACGATGAACTTATCCAAAAACTCCATAAACACATTGTTCATCATGTTCATGAAATATGCAGGTGCGTTAGTCAGTCCAAATGACATAACGGTATACTCATATAGCCCGTACCTTGTGGTAAAAGCTGTCTTAGGTATATCCTTCTCTCAAATCTTCAGTTGGTGGTATCCTGATCGCAGATCGATCTTGGAAAATACTTTAGCTCCTTGCAACTGGTCAAAAAAATCATTGATCATCGGCAGTGGGTACTTGTTCTTGATCGTCACTTCATTCAGCGCATGATAATCAACAACCATCCTTAATGATCCATCCTTCTTCTTCTCTAGAAGTACTGGCGATCCCCAAGGTGACGAACTTGGGCGAATATAACCTTTATCCAGTAAGTCCTTAATATGTTTCTTAATTTCCTACAAATCCTATGCGGGCATCCGATATCTTTGATATTGGCCCTGTGCCAGGCAAAAGCTCAATCAAAAACTCAATGTCTTTATCCGGTGGCATGCCTGGCAACTCCTCTGGAAAAATGTCAGGGAAATCCTTCACCACTGGTACTTCCTCCTGTACAACTTCTGACGAGGAATTCACTTGAGTCCTCTTCGGCACATGCCGGGATACATACTTAATCCTTCCGAGCATAATCGACTCACTGGCACAGTCAATGTTGCCTCCATACTTTGATAACCAATCCATGCCTAATATTACATCCAGTCCTTGTGACTCCAATATGATTAGGTCTAAGGGGAACACGTAGTTACCAATTGTCGGTGTCAAAACCGGCGGATCTCGGGTAGGGGGTCCCGAACTATGCGTCTAGGCAGATGGTAATAGGAGACAAGGGGCACGATGTTTTTACCCAGGTTCGGGCCCTCTCGATGGAGGTAAAACCCTACTCCTGCTTGATTGATATTGATGGTATGGGTGTTACAAGAGTTCATATACCACGAGATCAGAGAGGCTAAACCCTAGAAGCTAGCCTATGGTATGATTGTTGTTCATCCTATGGACTAAAACTCTCCGGTTTATATAGACACCGAAGAGGGCTAGGGTTACACAGAGTCGGTTACAATGGGAGGAGATCTTCATATCGTATCGCGAAGCTTGCCTTCCACACCAAGGAAAGTCCCTATCCGGACATGGGACGAAGTCTTCAATCTTGTATCTTCATAGTCCGGGAGTCCGGCCAAAGGTCATAGTCCGGCCATCCGGACAACCCCTAATCCAGGACTCCCTCACCAATCCTTAATGGTAACCAATCACACCATAGGCTGGCCATATACTCTGCTCCTGGCGAGGTTACTAACATGGGTGATCTAATGGCTTGGGTTGGCAAGTTATACTTATCCACAAATCCCCTTGATATGTATGAATGCGATGCACCATTATAAAAAAGAACGATTGCAGTAAATGACTTAACCAAAAACTTACCTATAACTGCATCGGGTTGCACTTCAACCTCCTCCATGCTAATGTGGTTCACTTGTCCCATGTTGAAAGGGCTGGGCTTCTTCTCATAACTTCCATTATCATTTCCATTCTTTGCTTCAGAACACTCTGTGGTGTAATGTCCATTCTTCCCGCACTTGAAACAAGTAATGTGACTTAGATCCTTCTTGGTGGGCATTGCTGGGTTGGAACGGTTCTGGCCGTTACTTCCTCCATTCCCATTCCCATTCTTGGGGCCACTATGGTTATGCAAACTTCCTCCATTGGAATTATGGCCTCCATGGTTGTGGTGAATGTGTCCTCCCGAGTTCTGGGTAAAACGAGGCCTCTACCGAGCTCCTGAATTGTACTTCCCTTGTCCATACTTCCTGTTGCGGCTATCTATCTGCTGCTGCTTCCCTTCAATCATAAGAGCTTTGTCTAGAAACTCCTGGTAGTTGTTAAAGGTTGCCATCATCAACTGCATGCTCAGCTCATCATTTAGTTCTTCCAGAAACTTCTCCTGCTTAGCGGCATCTGTAGCTACGTCATCACGGGCATAACGTGCTAGCTTACTAAACTCATCCACATATTGGCCCACTTTGTGTCCTCCTTGGCGCAAGTTGCGAAACTCGCGCTTCTTCATGTTCATAGCTCCTGCTGAAACATGGGCAGTGCAGAAAGCCTGCTGAAACTAATCCCATGTAACAGTGTCAATGGGGTAAGTGGCTGTGAAATTCTCCCACCATGATGTTGCGGGTCAATCAAGCTGGTGTGCGGCAAAACGCACTCTCTCCACATCTGTGCATCCTGCAGTGGTCAGCTCCCTTCCAATCTTGCGTAGCCAATCATCTGCAACAATCGGCTTGGTGCTACTAGAGAACACAGGCGGATTCAACCTTAGGAAACGGACTAAGTGATCAACAGGTGGTGGTGGTGGTGGGTTGTTGTTGTTGTTGTTGTTGTTGTTGTTGTTGTTGTTGTTGTTGTTGTTGTTATTGTTGTTGTTGTTGTTGTTGTTGTTGTTGTTCCCCCGGTTCTGATTCTGGACTAGTAGCTGCATCAAGGTATTCTGCTGCTAGATCAACTAAGTGAGCTCAGGTGGGAAAGCAAATCCATTGTCACGTCTCGGAGGCATCTGACGGGTTTAGAAAAGATGAGAAAATAGAATAGAATAAGGTTTAGAGGGAAAACACTACCCATATGCACATGAGACAAACAAAATCATATCACTTCAATCAATTCAAACAAGGGCATACAATCGGTCTAACTATCGTTACAAAAGTGCTCGGACTATACTATATACATGGGGGAAATACTACTACTGATATGGTGGTCGACTAGAAGTTTTAATCAGTAGAAGACTCGATGATATCCGCTCCAGCTTCGTCAACATAGTCATCGTCGCTATCGTCGGGGTCTGAGTCGGTGTCGTCAATGATGATGTAGTCCTCTGAACGAAATGTCCTTGGCATCGTCGTCATCTCCTCCTGGCACGGGGTCTCCCAAGAATACTCCTAGCTTCCTTGTTAGATCATCATTCTTCTCCACTAGTATCGTCATTTCCTCCTCATATCCATCACGTGTAGACTTGAGTTGTTCCTCCAGCTCCATGATCCTGATCATTGCCTTCTTCAGATCTATCATGCCTGCACACATCTGGTTCTCCCGGTGAAGAATGTGCTGGTTTAACTCCTGGATGAAAGCTGCAATGGACCGGTCCCTCCTGGTGCTGATCATCTCCCATTGCTCATCTCGGTGCCCACAAATCTGGTAGATAGTATCCTTGAGATCCTTGTGGTAAACTTCTCCAATGCGTCCCATGAGTCCGCCATACTCTTCCCTAGACTCTAGGTTGGTGCACCAAAGGAAAACTCTACGGGCTCAGTGACTGGCATGAGCGTCCTTCCTGGAACTTGAACTCGAATCATCTAGCGCTCCTCTTCTGGTAAAGTGGAGATGTAGGTCCCGGTGAAGCTTCGTATTCCGATGTTCAGGTACCTAGTAACTTCCTTCAAGTGTCATCCAAAAGGAGTGTCTTCATGCGGTTGTGTAAACTTGTTCCTTGAGTCCGCCATCCTATAGAGTAGGAAACGAGAGGAGTCAGAAATGAGTAGAGAGGAGTGACCTATGGTTTTAGCTTAGTGGTCGTGTCCAACAGTCAGTGTGTGCTCTAATACCATCTTGTAGCGACCAGACCACAAACAGTCTATTATTTGTGCACGGTGTCATCCCTGGATCGGTAATGCTGACACGCACAATACTTGAGGATTTATAGCAGAGTTTCAATCACACCCTTATTACACCAAATGTCTCAAAAGAGAACTTATTACAATAATATGGCTTAAGGACATCTAAAAATGATAACAGCGGAAGGCTTGCAAGATAAAGTGAGTCCATTAACTCCAACGACATAGGTGAGCGAACAACAATGACCTATGGCACCTTACTCGTCGTCTGAAAAGTCTGCAACATGAAATGTTGCAGCCCGAAATGGGCCAGCACATGGAATATGCTGGCAAAGTAACACATACAGTAATGAACAGAATGAATGCTATCACTACATGAATATTTGGCTGGTGGAAAGCTCTATGGTTATAGTTTTTGCATAAAGCCAATTTTTCCGTAAAACAAATGAATAAATTTTGTTTAATTATCATGGTGGATGTTAAACATTGGGAAGGTTCCTCCAACTCAATCCCAATTAAGCATCATCATTAAACCCAACAAATTAATTTAGAGTGATGAGATCAACATGACAATCCAAGAACCAGATACTCAAGATGTCCATAACCGGGGACACGGCTAATCATGATCAGTTTGTACACTCTGCAGAGGTTTGCACACTTTTCCCCACAAGACTCGACCTCCTCCGTTAGATTTCTCACACTACATGACGTTTGAGAAACGGATGACCGAGAAACAGTCTTTCGGAAGCATTAACTCTTTACTTTGGATAGACAGTACCACCTACATCCCCTACATCTTCTAGTCTACCACTTAAAGAGGTCACACAACATACTTAACTATGCCAGAGCCCATATTTGCTTGTTGCTGCACATGGAAGTTTCTAGCATGAATAATCTTATGATCCCTTTGATAATGGGTGGTTAACCGTAGGATGATCACACGGGTACTCCGGGATATCCTAGGACAACACTGGATTCTCCAGGTACCCTAACAACCACTGGGTACTCCAGGGTGCCCTCAACCAATCCACCTAGATGTTTATTTAAGTAGCCACCTTAAGTCAACCATTAATTAATAATACTCACATCTGTCATGGATACACTCACCCAAACCATGTCTACGAGCATAGCATAGCAATCCTGAGCATACCGTAGAAGTAACTCCCAAAGGTTTGATAATAAATGGGCAATAGGTTCTACATCATCATCTACTTCCCAAAACCCACATGTTATTGAGATCCTAACCATGCAATGTTTGAGGGTTGAACTAATGCATAAAAACTAGGTAATAAAGAGATATGATGAAAGGGTGACTTGCCTTGCTGATGATCCGCAAAACCTTGAGACTCGTAGTAGCATGCTTCGCACAACGAAAATTCTATCGCAAACAAACACTAACAGACATAAGCACTCAACTAGAAGCACAAGTAAAAATCAAATAAGAAGATCTAACCGGAAAGTTCAACTGAAGAACTCCGGTTTGCAAAAAGAATCAAATCAAACGGAGCAACAAAACTCAAACTACGAAAGAAACAAGATTCGTTTAGTAATCTGTACTAAAGTCAAATTTTACAGTACCAAAATCTTGTTCAAGTTGGTTAAAAAGAAAGAGGGCTTCGAGACGAAGATCTAGGTGCTTGTTTCACCTGATTTGGATAAATGAGCGAAAAGATAAACTAAAACTAAAAACAGGGCAGAAATCGGGATCGAAAATAATCGCGGAAAAACCTAGAAAATAAAACGAGACGAACAGGCTAACGAACAAACGTTCGCTGTTTGTGGCTAACTAACGAACAACATTTGTTAAAATGAACATACGGACGAATGTCCGCTATTTAACTAAACCAAAAAAACCGAACCAATCTAAAAAAACAAGATCTAGGGTATCGAAAAAATCGACGGTTTTCCTGAGAAAACCGAGTCGG